>NC_043710.1:81354936-81397428 GCF_006229205.1 Suricata suricatta | reverse complement strand
AAAACCAAAACGGGAGGCATCTCAATTCCAGACTTTCATCTCCACTACAAAGCTGTCATCATCAAGACAGTATGGTATTGGCACAAAAACAGACACATAGACCAATGGAATAGAATAGAGAATCCAAAACTGGGCCCACAAATGTATGGCCAATTAATTTTTGACAAAGTAGGAAAGAGTATGCGATGGAAAAAAGACTGCCTCTTTAGCAGGTGGTGCTGGGAGAACTGGACAGCAACATGCAGACGAATGAAACTAGACCACTTTTTACACCATACATAAGCTCAAAATGGCTGAAGGACCTGAATGTGAGACAGGAAACCATCAAAACCCTCAAGGAGAAAGTAGGAAAAAACCTCCTAGACCTCCACCGCAGCAATCTCCTACTAGACACATCCCCAAAGGCAAGGGAAATGAAAGCAAAACTGAACTCTTGGGACTTCATCAAGAAAATCTGCATTTCTAAGGAGTCCCCAGGTGACACCACGCTACATGTCCCAGGACCTCACTTTGTATGGCTCTGATGGAGAAGGTTGAGATTAGTTTCCACAGTGGTTATTGGACCAGGGACAATTTTACTTCCTGGAGGACATTTGACAATATGTGGAGGCACTTTAGGCGGTAACAATTGGGGACAGGTGGTGGATACTGGCATCTACTGAGTAGACATTGGGGATGCTGTTAAATACCACAGGCACCGGATAGTCTCCACAACAAAGAATTACATAGCACAAAATGTCAATAATACCAGAGTTGAGAAATCCTGCTAATTGCTCATGATGATCAGATTCTGACTACAAAGTGGTTGCAGTAACATCACTTCAATTCAATGTTACCTCATATTCTTAACAGGCTGTGCCATTATTCCTTGACCAAATATTATAATACCCATCTATTCCATCAACCCTAAGACTGTTCCAAACTGAGAAGTTGAATGCTGGGGTTTGGCATGTGAGGCTCCCCCTCACCTGGTTTCTGCAGTGGGAGATAGGACAGGTGTGCCCTAGGCCACCAAGTCCCAGTGGGAACACTTTGCTTGACAGATGAAAAGCCTCCCAGATATGAGGCGCAAATGGCTTCTTTATCTAGTCTTTCAGACAAGAGGTACGAGCGGTGTCTAATTTTTGCATGTGAATCACATGAGAGTTAGTCATCAAGGAGCTGTGTTGGAGGCACTAACCTGAGAAGTGCATTAGAAAATAAAATAGAAGTTAAGGTCACAGAAATGCCAGGGCTCCTTATTCTTCTGAAGTTTCTTCAGCTTTGTGTGGGTGATCATCACAGTTGCCCTTGCTTTCATAGGGCTTCCAAGGTATCAGACAGGAACCTCCAAGAGAGGGGTTACAGGTACCTTGTGTCCCTGGGAGGCAGAGGCCAAAGTAGGGGGAGCCTGCCCTTGGTGATCCCAGAGCCTTCTAGACACATAGCAAGCATATGGGTCTTCCAGGCAGGCAAATCACTTTTAGCCTGCTTAAGGATAGCAAACTCTGGATATTTTCTGTCTGCCTGAGGCTGTTCTTATTTCAGGTCTTAAAATCAGTCATATTCTTCCTGTGCCACCATTAGACCCTCCCAAAGTCTCAGACAGCAAAGTCTCACTCACAGATCTCCAAGGGAGCTGGAAGAGCCTCTAAATTCATAAAAGGCCCCCAAATCCAGAGGCTTTTGCTCCTGTTGGAGTCTGTTTACAAAATTGTTTTTGTCTGGATTCTGTTTCACAGTGCAAGATCCCCCAGGCATTGCTGGTGAGTCACAGACATGAAAGTGGACAGAACTAATCTCAAAGTTATATGGCCTTTCTATCTTTTTGTCGGAAATGAGAATCTGAAATCATTCCACAACTATCATCATGGCTTGAACGCACTTTCCTTTTTTAGATCCCCAAACTATTTTCCAATGCTCAGAAGTCCTTCTCGAATGCAGCTGCTGTCCTGGTCACTTGTCTATATGACACAGCAAAGGTTTGACAAGATGCTACTTTTGAGCCTGCAGTTGGAAATGCTCCATCCACTGTTCCATCAGAGGCTCAGGATGGAGAGGGCCCCAGCACATGATGGCACAGGGCTTAGGTGACTAGCTCTTGTAAGGAAAATAAATCCCGTCTGCAGAATGACCAGGTCGGAGTAGATTGGTGCCTGTAAAGAAAGCTGTGTCCCTGAAGACATCTCAGCCTCCTGGTCTCTGACCCTTTCTATAGCATCCCAAATCTCCCTTTCAGCCATATGCCAGCTGTGTGATCTGAGCAGTGCTGCTTGGTTCAAAGCCCTGGTTCCTTCTCTGAAACATGGAGCAAACAGCAGCTCCTGGGTAGTTTAAGGTGCAAATTAGATAACACTTATTCATGTGTCGGCACAGTTCCTCAGCCATAGTGGGCCCTCAGGAAACTCAGAATCTCTCAGCATGATTCCCACACCCCTGGGTCACAGTTGCTGGATTTAGAGACCTGCCACATCTGCAAAGGTCAAAAGCAGGGTGCAAGGGATGCACATGTGGGAGAGTGTCACATCTGCTGATGATTCTGAGGCATGATGGGAAATGAGCTGAATGCACATGGCTACACAGAGAGTGCTGTAATATCACAGAATGCTGTTTTTATAGTTTGGCTAATGAGTTTTGACCTGTGTGAATTTGCTTTCATAATTACACAACTCGGATTTCTTGTTAGCCTATCACGTAGTGCTGTGATCTAAGCCATATCACAATTCTCAATTATCATGTGACACCAAGGACTAGGAAAAATAACTGATGGTCTCCTCTTCTGAAGATGTCTTCTAGGACCAGAGCCGACTGCCTGGGTTTGCAAAGCTGAAGGATACTTTCCCTTCCCCTTTGCAACACCAGTTCTATGCACTTCCTCTCACCCTGCAGCTTCCCAAGGCAAAACTTGCAAGTCCCCAGGTATATGGCCTGCAGCCAGTACAGGTTCAGCAGACCCACACACTCTAGGTGGTTCCTGGGCTGTGGGTGATCAGGGCTGAGGAGCCCCAACAGGGAAGAATCCTGTGTGAATTTATAGGCCTATGAACAACCACATTGCCAGGTATGGGTGAGTGGAAGGAAGGGCACACGAGAAGTTGGAACAGCACAGAGGCCTGGTGTAAATGAGAAAGCAAAGAAGAAGACGCAGAAGTGTGCGCACAGGTGAGGGGTGGTGGTTAGAGCACCAGGTGGAGCTTGCCAGCTGGGAGGCCAGTGGTGCTGGAAGGGGCAGGTTCAGGGTCTGGGTTGATGGACAAGTATGGCACACAGTCCTTCTATGAATGTACAGCTATGCTTGAGCAGAAGGGTATGGGTCCACGTGAGGGCAGACACACAGCTCAAGGAAGACCTGAGTCATGGACACAGGGCCCTGTTGCTTCCTAACATTAAGGCTGTAAATACCCAGTAGGCTGTGGTAAGCAGCTGAGGAAGGGCCGCCGGCCTGAACACAGCCCATGCAGCTCTGTCTGGCCTCTAGCATTATAAATTATGTAGCTGTCTTCATCTATTATTCAGCATAATTTATTTTGAACATTTGCATCAGCAGTTTATATACAAAATAAACCAGATGCCAAAGGAAGGAGGAGAGGATTAAAAGTGACATGCATGGAAGCATGGGGCAGAGGACAAGAAAGAAGGGGTGGTGTTAGGAACTGAGGTCCTTGTCATGAACCAAACATGGGCTGCACAGTGACAGGAGGAGACAAACGGGCAGGTTGGAAAGCACTTGGAATTATAAGAGCACCTGATCAGCCCTTCCCAGGTCCCAGACTCATGCATGTTGGCCATTTGGATTTCGCATGGAAATGCCAAATCTTTCACCTCCTTTGAAACTACAAGCACCAGAGCAAAGGGCAGCATCCTGCCAAGAGCCGGGAAGCCAGGCCCTGACCAGTTCAGGCAGGAGTAATGGCACCTCCCTGGGCGGGGAGAGAAGGCATCTCTGTTCCACTCATGGAGCACCAGACCAGGCACTGACTCCAAAAGTCCTTCTGACTCTCCAGTGCCCACTGAGTGAGTTCAGTGCCCTAACAATTGCCCTTGTTCGCTGCTTGTTGTAGTGGTTTCAGCTGTGGAAATGGCCTCCAGCTGGGAATAGGGAAGGAAGGACAAAACATTTTTTCTGGGTCCCAAGCAATTGTAGTATCTGGTAGAAATGATCAAGCACGTACAGTGTTTTTGTTCTGTTTTTCCTATTTCTTCTTCCTGTTCAAAGCAGATCCCCTACCCCCCCCCCCACTCCCCTTCATATCTTGTAGCAGAGAAAAACTGGATGGGAGGAGGAGGCAGAGTCAGGAAAACTAAGGAGACAGGGGTCACAGGGAAGAAACTGCACCCGGGGATCACTTAGAGAAAGGAACTACGGTTATTTTTCGGCAGAATCAATAAAAGGTTTTGTTTTGTGTTTCTGAAACCTGCAGGGTACGATTGCAGACAGTTATGAAGTACAAGTTTTTCTGTAGCAGAAAGAAAGATGTTTTCACTGTTTAAAAAACTGCACCCCCACCATACCTTACTTATGGATCCATGAACGAGCTTAAAACTGAAGCTCTGGGACACTAACTCTTCCCATTTAGGTTTTGAAGGCTATCCTTCTGCCACATCTGACCCACCAGCTCCTGTCATTAGCATCCAAGTGTTAAGCCAGAGAAACTCAATCTGGGAACATCACCAACGTAGCCAGTAAGCTGCAATTTAGTTAATGTGCACCACTTGTAGGCTCTGGTTTTGGCCGGAGCCTGTTTGGGTAGAGTGTACGGTGGTTGTTGTGGAGGGGGTGGGAATTAGGGAGGAAAGGAGGGTGAAGAGCTCATTTGCAAGAACTGCCCAGCTGAGATAACATTTAAAATGAAAACGAGAAGGTCCAGTGCTTTGTAATCCTCCAGCAGCTGCTCACTTTGGGTCATGATTGGAGGGCAGCATTTTGCCATTAGTCCCTGAGCCAAGAGTGGCCGGAGGTGGTTTCTCATCTCCCTAAGCCACCTCCAAAGGGGACCACTCAGCTGTGTCCTAGGGAAGCTGAACAAGAGAAAAAGAACAAGAGAGCTTGTAGGCGCCATCCATGTGTGTGGCCCCTGGGATGCCCTGCAGATGGGCCTGGTTGGAGACAGTGGTATCTTGGACTGGTTCACTATAGCTCAGTGCCCAGAAAGGGCAGCTGGTGGGCTTGTTCTACTGGTCTTCAACCTGTCATTGTACAACTCTTAAGAAGTCATCCACATCCCAGGGATGCAGATTATCCCTCAGCTCAGAGCACCTACCTCCCTCCATGTGACCAAGCCAGCCAAAAAGCTGCCAGGACCCCTGGAAACCTGCCCAGATCCCACACAGAGAGAACCCAAAGGGCCTCTCCATTGGTCATTGTTCCAGCCAAGGCCACACCCACACCTGCCACCGTCCTCCCCCAGGCCTGTGGTTTCTCACACTTGAGGAAGAATGAGCTTTTTCTTTTGTGGTAATATTACAAATAAAACTAAACTGACTTTGAGCATATTAATGATACCAGATGGTTTCATAAAATGTAAATAGAGCAATAAAAATACAAATGGAGCCCTCCCAGTAATTAACTTTTGATTTATACAGCCCAAAAAGAATTGGATCAGGTATTGCCTTTCTAACATATTAGGTCTGATTCTTATTCAGTCATTGTTTGGGGCTCAGCCTTATTGGCTTTCCCATACCTCTTCCCCAGCTCTCCATCTCAAGCTGAGAGGAACTTCTACATTTCCTGGCACCGAAGCATTGAAATAAACGTTTGCAGACATCTCCTGGGAATGTGTCAACAGGCTGCCTAATTAGGACGACCATGAAGTACTTGGGGGATATAAAGTGTTCCATAAATTCACATTATTCTTGTTATAATCATGACACAGTAGTAATAACTCAGCTTGTTGGGGGCATTTCACAGTAGCAAATATTCTCTCATTTATTTGGCAATGATGTGCTTTGCTATTTACGGATGGAAAATATTCTTTGATGCCAAGGTCAGGTCACCATATAAAGCCAATAGAGCAGAGATATTCTGATTTCTAGACTCACCCTGAGTTCAGGAAGATTCACAAACCATAGTAACACAAAACCATGGAAGCACTGATTCTGCTCCATACTCTCTTCTAGATCCAAATGTTGTCTTCTCTACTTACTGTTGGGGCAACTGTGACAAGCTACCTGAACTCCCTGTGCCTCAGTTTCCTCATCTTCAGGATGAAGATATACATTGAAGTTTGCAGTGTGGGGGTGCCTGGGTGGCTCATTCAGTTAAGCATCTGACTTTGGCTCAGATCATGATCTCACAGTTTGTAGGTTTGAGCCCTGCATTGAGATTTGTGCTGACAGCTCAGAGCCTGGAGCCTGCTATGGATTCTGTGCCTCCTTCCCTCTCTGTTCCTCCCCTGCTCACACTCACACTTGCTCTCTCTATACATCTTTCTCTCTCTTAAAAATAAACATTAGAATTATTTTTTAAAAAGAAATTCCTCAATGAGGTTATTGTAGGAATTAAAACATTGAGACAACAGTACCTATCTAATAATTTAAGTGTATCTGCTGCTCCTATGGCCCATAATCACCATAGTGGAGCTGAAAGAGACCTGTGGAGACCACCTAGCATGGCCTCTACATTATACAAAACAAAGCAAAACTGAGGCCCACAGAGAACAGAGACTTATCCATAGTTACCCAGGTAGCTTTGATAGAGGATTTGTGTTACCTCTGTGAGTTTGGTATAAGAAAAGATACTTTAAGATATAGCAAAATGGATTGAAAATTCTTACAAGTTGGCATTTCCTGTCTTAATTAGGCATAAGGACAGATGAATGAAAAGCAAATTGGAAGCACCATTTAAGAATAATATCAAATGACACTAACGTGTTTATAATGGACACTAAATATTCTTCAAAGCACTTTTCATGCAATATGTATTCTAGCCCACAAAAAGCCCTATGCTGTATGTATCATTAGGACTGACATTTTACAGATAAGGAAGCTGTACAGAGAGGTTAGGTGACCTGCAGCAGGTTGCACAGCAATTAAATGGCAAAAGCTGGTATGTGAAATTTTCCAGCTGGCTGCAGAGCCCTCTTTGAGTAGGAGATTAAGCTGAGGAATAGGTAGATTGGACATAGTCCAAATTATCTACCAACCCTTTGGTACCTTCAACAAATACTTCCCAAATCACACCCTTCCTCTCTCCAGCCCATTCCCACTCCCACCCCACCTAGGCACAGGAAGAGACCCCATGGGTATGACAGTGAACCTGCTTTGCATGGTTCTTGTCCTTAGGGAGCTGTGGTCCATGATTCTAAAATACTGCAATTTGTGTGTGATTTGGAGGGGGGAGAGGGGTGATTTGCTCAGTTCCCACCAGGACAAAGCTCCCTTCCTTTTATGTCCTTCATATGGTGATGGTTGAGATGAAGAAAGCCAGCTATGACAAATTCTCTTCCCAACCTCTTTCTTTTATCCCCGAAGGAATTCAATTTGGGGACCATCTTTGCTTAATTAACTAGATATTTCACAAAAGGGGTTACTGGTGACCTACAAGGGCTGATGGTACCCCCTCCTGTGCACTTCCAATTCTCTAAGGCAGCAGCAATGATGTATCTAGGTCAATTATATGCAATAGTTTAACATCTAAATTAAATGGTAAGCAAGCCTGGAATCCATTACCTTCTCCATGGCTACTAAAATCTAGCTAATGGGACCAATTCAATTTTTCTCTTACGGATGGAACTTGAGAAGGCATAAAAGCCAATAAAGATCTAGGTAACTCTCTGCTCTGGGGGAAAAGGGAGAGAAAATGGGTTGGATAAACAGCCAACACAGTGATAGGAGCCCAAACCGGGCAATTAATAGCAGGGCCCAGTCCAATGGACATTGGGAGAGGGAGTCCCTCAGCAGCCACATTTAGACATTCATAACTCAATATATTCCTGTCATGATCCAATCTCACTGGGGTAGATAGTGATTCAAAACTATATTTCATTTTATCAATTCCGGTTAAATTATTACATCCGAGGAAAAGAAATTTACCTGGGCTGATCTTCCTGTGTCAGCTCAAACCTGTTTCAAGGAGACTGGTGTGTGAGTGAGGACCGCTGTCCTCAGAAGCTGCCTCTCCCTTCCAGTACCTGCAGGCCCCTCTGTGTCACTGCCTGAGCTTTGTGGTGGTGAAGAATGTCCCGAAGGGGCCTCGTGAACTCCGAGGCAGCCTCTGAGTCACAGTGATGGGATCCCTGCACACCCAGGCTGTACCCGCACCATATCCTGAAGGGCCTCTTTGGAGACACACTCTACATCCTCGTGATATCTGAGCACATAAATCATCTGTCAGCACTACACCCAAATATCTCCATTCTCGTGATTTTGTCAGATCATCACCGCTAATAGGATGTTGAAATTCATAAATGCATCTATTTCTAGTAATAGGCCTATGCGCTGCCATCTCCCAGTTTGAAAAGAGAGGTTTCTGCTGGGGACACGAATCCCACACATCTCAAGAGGGCACCTGGCTTACTGAACTGGGGAGGTAATTTCCTGGGAGAGGCTTCTGAGATCTTTAATACTGAAAGTTTAAATATATCGGTGGCTGCGAAGCTCAGCCGGCAAGCTAAGAATTGCTCGGAAAAATCACAGGGTTTTAAAGGAGGGAAGGAAAAAAAAAAGGCAGTTCTTCCACCCCCACCCGTTAGATTAGGTTCCCTGTGGCTCTGTCTGGAAATTCTGCAGCCCACTCGCACAAAGGGCAGCTGTGGAGCAGAGCCAGACAGTGGCCAGGAACTGCCTGCCTGTCCCAGACAGCTTTCTTCTCCCCACAGGACAAGGGGGACAGCTTCATCAGGATCCAGACAAACAAAAACTGGACTTAATCTCTTCATCTAAGACTTTCTGAGGTCAGGAACTGGGCCTGGTAGCCATGAGCGAAGGGAAGTTGGATCAGACTCTGATCCAGAGGGCAACATCTCCAGTGTCCATTAGTGGCCAGAGGGCAATGGCCAAAGCCAGGATCCTGGGGCCTCTGCCTGGAGAGCTGGGGCTGGGGTTACTTCACTTCTTAGCTGAGGATCTCATCGTTATTAGGAGATCTTTGCCCTTGAGGTGGGAGTATCCCATTCATTAATTATAGTAATGGCTCTGAGTAAGTGCTAAGGGGAGACTGGCATTCACTGCTATGCTGTGAGAATAGTGAGTTAAGCGCACACCCAGGTCACAGATGTCCAATTCTACAGGTGTGTCTGTGGCAATGCAATAAAGGCCATTCCCTTGTATCGTGCTGCACTGTACAAAACACTCAGATCCAGAGCTCAGTGGTTCCTCCCAGGAACTGGAGGAACATGGGAGGTGAGTATGGTAGGTGTTATCATCCCTAGTGTACAAGCTGAAACGGGCCCCGAGGGCATATGGAAGGTGAGGTTTGGAAAGGTAGAACTTGGTCAAGTTCAACAAGACACAGCACTGAACAAAATAGGGCTAGATTCCAAGCTTTCTGCTTCTAATTCCTATTCTTTCCATTATACCTCCTGGAAATAGACTCTCAGACACAATTTCCAAATGCATTCACAAAATTTACTCCTCATCTCTGATGGGCCAGATGTGAAGTGCCCATTGGTGCTCGGCAGTACCAGCCAAGGTGTGCGTGGAGGCCTGAGGGCTCAGTGCCCTGCAGAGCCTCCCTTTCTTCAAGACATCTTCTTGCTCCTTTACTCTGCCTCAGGCAGCCCCTCCTGCTGGTTCTTGCTGCCAGGCAGCATGGGGCTTCCCACGAATTTATAGAGGGAGATTGGATCCTGCAGGGCCCCTCAGCACGAGCCCAGGAGGCTACACGTGAAAAATGATTGCACTGCACACATGGAGGCTGTTTAAACCTGTCACTTTAAAATATCCCTTCTCTTCTGCCTTAGGCTGGGGCCAGGAGAGCAGACCCAGGAAGAGGAAAGCAGTTTAAAGTGACAGCCCTTAATTTCTGAAGTCAAACCTCTGTGTTGGCAGCAGACTTTTTATGTGCTGAGGTCTCAATTTAAAACCAAAGTGTCCCAATGGCACCCCATAATTCTCGGTAAGTTTTTGTACCTCCTCTCCAGATTTCTCCTTATGAGAAAAAATCCAGAAAGCCAGGAAGAGGCTGCATCCAGGGGCTGGCCAGCACAGAAGCAGGTCCAGAGCATTAAAGGGACAGCAAAGGACACTCCAAAAGCCAGTGGGCCTGTTTAATTGCTTTTCTTTTGTTAAAGTTGCTGTTACATGTTGCCTGTGGCAAGGACAGGATGCTCAGCACTCAATTAAAATGTATTTCATTATTGAAGGACAAAGCCTAGGAGATGTTGAATATGTTTTTAGTACCTCTGTGGCTCTACCTTGTTCTCTCCTCTTCCATGAAGCCTTCCCAGAACAACCCACCTAGGACTCTCAATTATTTCAACAAATCCCCAAAGCCCTTTACAGAATGCATTTAACATACATTGCCTTGTCAGTTCTATGGTGTGTATGTGTGAGTATATAATTTCCTCACCTAAGAAGCCCTACTATATGCGTATATTCATACATGACTGCCTCAACCAGTGCCGATTGTATTAGAGATTTCATAAAATGCCCTGCTAAGATTTTTATCCAGAATGGGGAAAAATGATCAATTCGTAGGATTAGAAAATGTGTCCCAATGCATCTTAAACACAATTCTACATACTGCTAAGCACATAGTCAGCTGCTTGGAGATTTGCTGAATGAATAAAGAACTGAATGAATTTTAGAAGTATGGAAACACGACTTTCCAAATTAAGTGGAAAAGACAAGGCTCATCTCAGTGTACTGGTGGCAAAGAGGTGGGAGGAATCACGTGACAGTAGGAGGCCTGCAAAGCAGCGGCCCTGCCTGAGATATAGGTCATGGAAAGGCGTTCACACTCCACTCTGACCATTGGTCAGGGCAAGTCACTAGAGAGCCACCAGCTGCTATACCTCATTCCTTTTCCTCCTCTCCCTCTCTTGACCTTCCTGTAGACTCGGAGGGAGGGATGCTGACCTAAGGAACAAAACACAGGCTTTGAACCAGAACTGGAGTTAGAGGGTTTCCCAAGGGGCCTTTCACCTGGGCACCCACTGCACTCAAATCTGCTTAGTTTATGAGATTATTATTTTAACAAGATCTTATCCAGCACTTCACATTTCTAGAATGTTTGGCAATCATAACTCAGTTAATTAATTCCATATAATCAAGGGCATCATAAAAGTAAATGGTATGCACACAGTCTCCCCTTTTAGCATACTCAGGGTGAGTGGGGACTGATTTCACTGAAGGGTGAAACTTTTTCACCTAGCTTTCCACTTCTTTGAAGTGGTGTGCCCCCATGTTGCAGGATGCTGCTCAATGGCTCTGATGGCCCGGCTTTATTACCATGACTGTTTCTGAAATGTTGACAATCTGATTTAAAGAAAGGGAGAAGGCAAGTGCTTATAGGAGCCTATGATTCATATCCACGACCTGCCACCACTCATAACGAGGGTGGGTGTGCAGGGCACTTTCCACACATTTGCAAACAGATTTAATAATAAGGGGCTGTCTGACTCAATGTGTCAAACTCCCTGCTAGCTGCACAAGAGAATATCAGGGAAGGCGACACAATACAAAGCAATGCAAGGTCATGAGTTCTTCTCTTCACTGTTCTAACACATGATACAATTTTCCTTCAAATGGAGATTTCGTAGAAGTATAATCAACCACCTAAAGAGTAGCTAGGCTTGAAACATTTCAGAATAAAAATTAAGCTCCAAGGAGATGGGTACAGCAGACCCTTCTCTTTTGCCCCTTGATGAATACAGACAGGAGGTACAGTAGAAACAGGATTGGCCTTTGGGCCCTAAAACCTGGGGTAAAATCCCTGCACTGCCACCAACCACCAACCAACACACAAATCAAAGCTGCTTAACCTTTACAACCTTCAATTACAAAAGAGGGTAAGAGAGTTAGGAGCACAGAACACTCCCTACTCAGGTCATGGTGTTTAGAGATTCCTAGGTGACAGTGTGTGCCTTGACATACAGATGTTTAATGATAAGTTATAGAAGTGCTCTCCTCCTTGGGGATCCCAAGTTAAAAATTATGTATCATCTCTTATTTCTCCTGTGGTGCCTCTTATAGCACCTAACTCAGTGTAAAGCATATCAGATACCTGCTAGCAATATACTGATTCACACAAGCAGAAATGGAGACCTCAGGCAATGGAGTCATGCTGGCAGCCCCTCCACTCACCCACTCTGTAAACTTGGGCCAGATGACCTTGGAAGCTCAGTTTCCTTCAGGGGGTAATACTGTGTCTACATTACATGTGGAGTAAGTGAGTGGATACAGGTAAAAGTTATGCAAAGCGAGCAAAAGTTAGGAGAGGGGAATGGAATCTGGAGATGCAAGAGTCTCCAGGAGGTGCAGAATCTTGACTATGACCAGCCACATCTGCTCCCTAGGTGTCCTTTAGCAACAATTACCAGAGTAGGTCAGCCTCCTGTTTCATTTTCAATGAAAAAAACAAAAAAACAAACAAAACTATTTTTTGGAAAAAAGTGTATGGTGTGGTAGAGAATGCCTGGGATTAGTTTTGAATTCCTGACTTACTGACTGGGTTCCCAAGACATATGATTTCATCTCTGAATTTCTTCTCCTTCATCAGAGGCACAACTCTCATGGGAGTATTGCTAGAGGTAAATGAAATAAAGGAACATGGAATCAACCTGCATAATGTGATGCTTTGTGAAGCCATGTTCATTATTTGGACTTGGAGTGCAGAGAATGTTAGGCTAGAAGAGATTCCAGTTATGGACCCCTATGAGAAATTAGAAAAATCACACTTCACTATACCCCATTATATACACAGCACACACACACATGCACACGCTGGTGTTGAGCAGTCATCATGACATTGCTTTGTATATTTATTTATTTACTTATCAGATAGTTTTGGGCATCACAATTTTATTATGTTTTGAACAGAAGAGGAAAGGTGGAGAAAGAGCAGGGGAAAGAGACCCTCACTAAACAGGTCTGACTGCCACCAAGTGAATAAAATTACCTACTAATCAAATGCATCATTAAAAGTACAGACATTAAAGCCTGGTGCTGACAGGTTTATGAGCAAGGCATTTGCAGTTAATTAGAATATACTGCCTTTGTAGTTGGAATTGTGTCAGAGGTATTGTTGACTTCTGCTAAATAACACCTGCTTCTGCTGTCATGGCACCTGAGTGCTTGGGCCATTCTTTGTGGCTCCTCTTAGCCTGGTGGCCATCCCACAATGGACTGCGTAACAGATAGCTTCTAAAGAAGAAGAAACAAAGAACAACAGAAACTTTTGTGGAAATATATTCAAAGAAATTGTGGGCCAGAATAGGTGCAGCACTTCCTTTTGGACTGGAGAGAAGGGTCATGGAGGGTGAAGATGCAGCTGCATTTCCCAGCTGCTGCACTATCCTTTGTAGGAAGGATGTGAGGGGGTTCAGAACATGCTCCCCCAAAATATACCATGTTGTCACATTGATTATTTTGGGCTGAAGGCACTTGAGAAACAGCAGGTGCACAGAGGGGTCTCTCCACCCCCTCCTTTTCTACCTAAAAGCAGGACATGAAATTTCCCATTAGAAAATTTCCCCTATACTAGGAAGAGAAGAACATTCTTCTCACCAAGGACTGGGAGTCAGCAGCAAAATGGATCTATACAAACAGATGAACTAAAATAACACTGATTTTTCACTAGTTTCCCTCGTGTAGTTTCTAGTTGCTATCCAAAATTTTACTGTCCCTCACTCAAACCCCTTTTTACTATGTCTTGTCATATATCCACAATGTATCACTCTTTATTACAGTGGTAGATAAGCCCCCAAGTCTAACCACTTCTTTCTATAAAGTCCCCCAGTGTCATGTAAAAAATACTAACATCAAGGGGTTCCTGGGTGGCTCAGTTGGTTGAGCATCTGACTTTGACTCAAGTCATGATCTCACATTTATGAGTTTGGGCCCTGAATCGGGCTCTGAACTGACACCTTGGAGCCTGGAGACTGCTTTGGATTCTGTATCTTCCTCTCTCTCTGCCCCTTCCCTACTTTTGCGCTATCTCAGTCTCTCAAAAATAAAATAAAATGTTAAAAAAATAAATATTAACATCAAGTAAAATTTGTATGCTTTTCTCCAATCAAACTGTATCTTGTCAACTCAAGTCATAGGTCCTAGTTATAGAACTAGAGAGGGTAAAGGAAGTCTTTCCTCCCCTGCTGATAAAACCCAGATTGCCCAGGGCATGTCACAGGCCTGGACCATTGGCTGGCTCATGTTAGACAAGCCTCAGAACAACCAAGACAGCTGTTCTCTCCTGCTCTCCAGTTCCTGTCACGTGCTAGATAATTGAAATGGTTGTGCAATTGAACTGCCACCAGCGTTAACCTGGAGAGGGACAAAGTTCCTAACTAGACCATCTCTGGCTCCAAGACAATGGGAATACTGTTATAAGGGCAGAGCTCAGAATTGTTGGGGTTTTTTCTACCCTAGTGGAAGCTGATGTGGTTCCTCAGATCAGTTCTTTGAAAGAGTCAAGTTCCTCAATTCCCTCAGAAACAACCCAGTTTCCATTTTTAAATAACTGACAAAAATCTTGGAAATTGCCTTTAAAACCCCCTTGCAGGATTACTTGGCAGGTTCTTTTTGCTTCTGGGCAGTATTCTATCAACCACTGAAAACTTGCCATTTTTCAGTCGACCTACTGTTTTAACTAATGACTCACAGAATCATAAAAAAATTCAAGAAATAAAGCAGATCATCTAGGATGAAGCCCAGAAGCCTAGGGATGTATCCAAAGTCACACAGAAACTTCTAATGGAAGGGACACAACTGGGAATAGGTCTCCCAACTGTCCAGCCCAGCACTTGTCTCCTGCACTTTGTGGGGACCCAATTCCTCTTCTTTTGATTTCAGGATACAGTTCAGAGCAGCTGATCATCTCCCAACTTGTGGGCCTTTCTGCATGTTTGAAGATAGTAAATCACCCTCAGCCTCTCTCCTCCATGTTAAATAATGCTAGTTCTTTAGCTTTTTCTTTGGAGGTTTTTATTCTCCAAACTCCTTAATCACCTTGGAATTTCTTCAAGCCATTCTTAAATATCTGATCTGAGGAGGGAGTCAACAAAATCTTCAAAGCAGAAGAAAGCAATAATTTGATAGAAATGCCCGTGAGTAACAACCAAAGCACTGAGTCATCCCTGGCCAAGCCATTTCCATGGTGCCCACAGTCTGCTGCCATTTCAGAGGTACCAAGTGAGGAAGGTGGAGTGTTTCACTCTAAGGCTGTATTACCTGCTGCTGCAGACATTTGCTGAGGGTGCTGGGTAATTGAATGACCGACAGCAGTTATCAGGAGCTGTGCACCGAGATAAGAGTAATCAAATTTCATGCTTCAGGGGCTCCGTAGCTTTGGCTGGCCACCTCAGGGGTCACAAAGAATTCTTTTCCCCACCCAACCATACTATCTTTCCCTACAAATGGCTCTGTACAATTGGTCGTTGCGTTTTGTGCTTTTGTGTTTTGCTCTGAAGAGCCCACCAGAGGAAATTCCTGGAGGCAAGGAACTCTAGGTAAGAGTCCAGGTTGGACCAGTTGATCTCATGAAAATTAATTCCTATTTTTTCCACCCTCTCTCCTAAGAGGTAGTTGATTATTCTGTAACCCTAGCACCAGACATTTATATGGGGGGAGGGAAATGAGAACAAAGGCAGGGAAATAAAATGCAAGAAAGGAAAATGAGGAGAAAGGAAGGGAAGGAAAAAGCAAGGAGGAAGGAAGCAAATATATTCAGCTCAGACAGGAGGACAGAACAGCAATGCTTGCGTCAGCACCAGCACCCAAGCTGCTTTAGAAGACATGGCAAACGTCAGAGCACATTGCACGCAGCTGCTTGTAGTGCCCAGAGAGATCATCCTGTTATGAAAATGAACCCAGGCTCAACAACCCCCACACAATTACTCCTTTTGGGCCTAAACAGACATCCATTAGGCACCAGAGAAGAACTTCCACGTTGACAACTGAATGCTATGGTCATTTTAGGTTTATCAGTCAGAGAGCTATGACCAGTGGGTGGTCTAGGTCTAGGGTCAGTTACCAGCTCAGTAGCTGAGCACTGGTATCCTCTTTTGTAAATGGGAGAGATTGAGCTAGGACACATTTTGTATTAGAATATCTAGGATTGCGAGTAAGAGGTCCACTTCCCGAGTTGAGAAGCTATGAGAAATGTTTTAGAGTATGAAAGCTTCTTGCTGAAAAGATGTCTCTAGAAGTGATACAGTTAAAAACAGGACAAGTTATAATTCCATTGTTGTTCCTTATTTTAAGATGATTTAAACTGAAGGTATTGTTGGTATAAATAACATTGGACAGCATTGAGCTTCAGGTTGAGAGAGTGCAGAGCATCCATGATATGCACATTGAGGGTGGGGTGGAAGACTCGCCTGCATGCCCCTGGCAGCTGTGTCCCATACCACCAGCTCCCTTCTTTGTGACTTAGCAAAGATTCAGTAAGTGTTTATTGAGAAGCTAGTGCATGCTCAACTCTTCCCTGAACAAGTAAATGCAATAATATGCTACAAGTGTGAAGATTAAAGTTAACACAAGATCTGTAGATGGAGTTGGAAGAACTTTTCTAGATAGAGGGAATGGGGTGCCCACATCATGGGTGGAGGAAGGTCAAGTTAAAGGTGGGCAGAATTATGGAAGGGCTAGTATTTCTTGTTAAGGAGTAGACAGTGGAAAGTAATTGGAGGCTCCAAGACATTTGCAGAAATAACTTTCATATTCCAGCCCTCTTTTAGCTTTCCTCTTCAAATCATGTGACCCTACAAAAGCTCCTTGTAAGTGTATATCCTTGTGGAGAACACAGACCACTGTGGGTTGAGGTTGAGAGAATGCATCTATCCACACCATTGCCCAAACCCAACCACATGCAGAGAAAAAACTATGATGTGTTTGATGCTAGTGAAGAATGGGATAGAGTCAAGGTCCTGAAATAGGAGCTCAGATCAGGTGACAATAGCTACTTTTCATTGCATTGTCATTACATGCTAGCTACTGCACTAAATGTTTTACAAAAATAATCTCATCTAATCCTCCTATGAACTGTGATAATGGATGTAGTAGCACTCTTAGTTCTACATGAAGAAGTTCAAATGTGTTAAATAAGTCCAGTGTCACACAGCTCATTGGTTTCTGAATCAGGATGGAATTTTAGGTTTGTTCAACTATGGCCCATACTTGACCATGGTCCCATTCTGCCATGTGTGTTATAGCCCTGGATGATACCACCAGGTATTCTGAGCTTTCCTTCTCAAAGACGGTCTAGATCTGTGCTATCCCATACAGTACCTACTGTCTACATGTGGCAATTGGGCACGAGAAATGTGGCTAGTGCAGACTGCGATATGCTCACAGTATAAAATATATGCTGATTTCAAAGACAGTACAAAAAAAGTGTAAACTATCTCATTAATAAATTTATGTTGTTACAATTATAATATTATGGATATATCATGTAAACTAACTTACTAAGGCCGGTTTCACCTATTTACTTTTTTAAAAAGTGGCCCTAGAAAATTGGAATCACATATGTGGCTCGCATTATACTTCTTTCTATTGGACAGAACTGCTCTGAGCAAGTGCTCCTATTTCCTAGCCACCCATGGGGAAATGGCAGTCTTGTGGCTCCTTTCCAAGGACGGTGCCTAAACAGACTGAAGGCCACTGAGAGGAGTTTCCTCGGCCTCTGTGTCATGGTGCAGTGTTTCCATTTAAGTGGAAACTCATCAGAGGCTACTGGAGGGGAGAAAAAAGACAGTATTTCTGTGTTCATTAGTTAATATTTGCAAAGTGCTTTGAAGATGAAATGCGCTACATAAATGCTAATAATAGCTGTACTTCTGTACTTCTGTGGGCCTTTCATCTGGAGATTTCAAAGTTCCCATCACAGGCAGGCATTATTGTTCTATTACTTTAACATTAATTGTGCCTCATTGGGGCACTGGATCATTATCTTCCTTGTTACCAGGCTTGAGAGGAGCTGGGAAGGAAGACAGTGGCAGGTGGCCTGTGGTCAGGGAAGAGCAGCAAGCCCTCCTTGCACCTAGCCCAGGTCTCAGGTAAAGTCATCTCAGAGCACTGGACTCATATACAGAGAGGGATCCTGAAAACTTGCACCAAATAATTCTTTCCTCAGCGCTCTCTCTGCTTTCCCTGTGAGGTTTTCAGAGAGTTGACTCCTACCAAGCACTCAGGAAGTGCTCGCTGGTTGACTGAGCTGTTTGGTGGAGAAGGTATCTGTCAGGAATTGTTAGTCTTGATGGCAGACAAGACAACCTGATGCAGGAATGGCCATAGCACTTAAATATGGTGTTCAGTCCAATCGGACCAGCCTTTGCTTAGACCCCTATGATTTCCCGGAGCCTACAGCAGGTTGACATGAGGGAAGTGACATCTGACGCTGTGCTTAATCAAGCAGAGGGAGAAATCCTGCAAAAATAGAAAGGGGCATACTCAATGCAAGCTCCCCGCAGCCTGACCTCAGCCCAACCTCAGGTGTGAAGTGCTTCCGGGCCTTGAGGAATACCACAGCCAAGGCCACTGGGGTGGCTCTCTAACAGACACCCTACCCCCCTGCCTGCTAAGTGTGAAAGACCAAAAAGTAGGGTTGCCCACCAGGCGCAAAGCCACAGTGTGACATCCCCTCTGAGGAGAAATTCCTTTATGCTAATTAAAGCCACCAGGAAGTCAAGCGGTGTGAGTTGACACAGCTGGATTTCCCACTGCTCAGGAAGAACTGCTGGAGATGCCTAATCTCTCACCAAGTGAGAAAAAGAGCTAAGGGGGGAGACAGAGCTCAGGGACACAAAAGAGCACAGGAGTGACAAGCACTCCGCCATCAGGTGGGGGCTGGGTGTGTGTATGCAAGCTTTTATAAAAAGGAATAAAATGTGTCATTTCAGATTGGATAAATTGAACATTACTAATTAAGAAATTACTTAATTATGGAGAAGAAAATAAAATGAAGGTATTTTGCCCTTGAGGAAAGAAAAATCTTTGATTTGCTAAATCAAGGAAATGATTAGATTCAAACATTAAGTAACTGGAAATGGCTCCAACAAAAACATTAGATGTGCACAATGCACAGGCCTCTCTAGAAGCCCTACTGTCCCCTGCAAATGCTCTGTCTTACATGCTGCTTCTTCCTCTACACACGTCTTGTGTGGAACAGACTGAATACCTTCCCCCTTTGACGTGGAGCAGAGCAGAAAACCAGACTTGCACGCACTCTGTCTCACGCTAAGGAAATCCATCCATAATGTTTTATTCATCATTCCCCAACTATTTTTAATTCCTGCCCACCAAGTGTGGGCTTTCCCCAGGGCTCAATCAATTGCTTTCTTCTCACCCACAATTCTTCAGCTAGTAGATTACAAATCCTTATCTGTGGGTCCATTAAACCAGGCATCAGAGCTATGGTTTCTGTGTCCTCCCTCCAGCCCCTCAACTCCCACCCCACAGGCCTTCATCTGCAGCCAGAAGTACCCATTACAAACCAAAGTAGCCAGCAGACAGCCTGCCCAGCTTTGGCTTCAGCTTTGTGTGGGGGATATAAAATTCCAATGTTCTAGCATACTTTTCAAAATCAAGATAAGGAAAGTTGTTCTACATTTCTTTGTCTAAACACTGACCCTGCTTCCAGACATCATCTTTATATTGGTAATTCCTTTTTTTCCCAAGTAGCTGAGCCCTACATGTCTCAGATGCCTTCATCACACAGTCATAGATGACTGGGGTCATCTATGATGACCACAAGATCACACTCTTGAGATGACCTCAAGAGTCAACATCATTCTCATCACTGCCCCTTCGCCTCAGCCAACAAATGTCTGTTCTTAAACCATTCCACTTAGTTTAAAAAATTTTTTAAATATCCCACATCTTTCCTTTCTCCAGGTTGAAAACCACAGCCTGCTTTTCCTTATGGCTTTATCATTCCTCCATATCCAATCAGCCGTGAAAGTCTGCCAATTCTTTCTTTGAAGCATAATACCTTATCTTTAAGCTTTATCTTTAGAGCTTCTAAACATTTCCCTTATTTGTGCTTTTAGGAAACTAGGCAAAATACTCTCCCTACTTTTTGTTTTCAGTAGGTGGGAAGATGGGGGCTCACCTCACATCTTTTCCTGGGAAGCCTTGATATCACTTCCTTGAACTCTGAAGACTAGTTTTGTGCTTCCTTTAATCCCTATAGCATTCAACACTTTCTCCGTCATGAACACTAGGTGTTGGTTACATGTGATCAGTAACTACTTACCACCACATCCCCACTGTTCAGCAGTGTGCCTGTGAGATGGAAACACACACTAAATTATTCCCCAATGAAGGAAGTGCATGCATGGAAGTAAATGAGTGACATCATATTCCAAAGGTCACACAGCTAGTGAATGGTAGAGCCAGAAGCAAGACCTAGCTCTTCATTCTGCTAAGTTGCCAACTAACTAGTCCTCTTGGCAGATACTTCCAGTGCACTGTTGGATGAATTGTTTGAGCACATTTTAACATCACAGATCATGTTCTATAACAAAAAAAACCCTTAATTTGCTTCCAATTACCCAATGGTAAAGTCTCTCCATGAATCAAACTAGCCCTCACTAACTAATATGTCATATTAGGGAATTTTAGAGTCTAAGGAGATCATAGACCATGTAAGAACAACTTCCTTCCCAATGTCAGACTCTCTTCTTGGGCACCCTTTTCCCAAAATCCAAAGAGAAGAGCAGGGCACTCCCCAGTGGCCTGTAGGCCATCTCCTACTGGACACCAGCACAGGCTACACTCTGACTTGCAGAAATCCTTGCTGCCACCAGCTTGCTTGACTCCAGGGGCACATTTCTGAGTCTGTTCCCTCCATACTATTCTCCAGCCTACCTATCATGCAGGGTCTAACTCATGGCACATCTTCAGAAAGTCTTTCACTGGTACCCAGAGAACATCAGACACCAGCATCCCTTCCTGCAATCTTTTAAGATGTATTTATCACCACATTCACACATAAGTTGTATATTTTAGTTAGTCTTCATAAATGTTTGTGACTTACGTGGCAGCTAAGTTGTAAAAAAATTTTGGATCCTGTCTCTTCTTCTGACACCCAGAAAATAAATCACCAATATGTGTTAAGCATCCGTGTGAGAACCCCATGTGCTGGGTAGGTACCTTCCTGCACATTTTATAAATATGTCATTTCACCAAGGCTTAGAGAATAATATAATTACATTACCAGGTAGAAAAGCCAAGCTTATGAGAGACAAAACGATATTCTTGGGATCAAAGAGCGAATTAGAGGACACAGCTCTGATTCTATTTCAGGTGCCCTGATTCACAATAGAGGATTTATATTATTTTGCTAAGGCTGCCATGATAAAATGCCAGAGACTGAGTGACTTAAACAAAAAAGGTTTATTCTCTCACAGTTCTGGAGGCTAGAAGCTCAAAATAAAGGTGTCAGCAGGTCTGCTCTCTTCTGAGGCCTCTCTCATTGGCCTGAGGACAGCTGCTTTCCCTCTGTGGCCTCATATTTTCTGTGTGTCCCCAGTGTTTCTCTCTCTTTATGTAAGGACATCAGTCAGTTAGCTGAGGCCTTCCCTAAAGATCTCATTTTATCTTACCCCCTTAAAGGCCCTATATCCAAATTTGGTCACATTCTGAGGTACTGGAACCTGGGGCTTCAACATACGTATGACTTTTGGAGGAGACACAGTGTGCTTCTAACAGTATTCTTACTGTACTTTGCACATAATTGCTCTATATATACACTAAATACCAGCTAAATGAGGCTGAGAAGCTGACCTATTAATTTTGGAGAGGGAATATTGTGATTGCTCTATTTCTTTTGTTCATTTGTTTGTTTTTGTCTTTTTTGCTCCATCTTAAAGTGACAACAGACATTTGAACTTTTCCCAAGTTCCAGATTCAAAAGAAGTAAGGATACATTTTTTTAGGTGAAACGAAAAACGTCCAACAAAACCCAGCAGTACAATCAAAACAAGTTTCACTCTGTTGTCTCTGCGTTCTTTTTTCTTGGTCTTTATTTGTCCCCAGACTCTCTGTGCCAGGGAAATGGGGAGCACATCTTGTGTTTGCTGCAGGCAATTGCTTGGAGCAGGGAGATTCTTGTGAAATTCCAGAATCTGGTAAAAACTTTCAGGAGCCCAGAGCTCAGGGAAAACAAGGTATCCTTGAGAGTAACTACTTTCTAACACTAGGTACCACCATGAGAGAGTGTCTAGTACAGTGCCAAAAACCCAGAGGTGCTCAGTGTGCTAAATGAGGTGAGGCGAGCGGGGTTTCTGCTGTGGGGATGGAGAGAGCCATTCTTGGAAATGTGTGGGTTGGGCTTCCAGGCGAGCTGCACAGAGAAGAGCAGGGCTGATTTGCCACTTTCACCTGTAGTTATTTTTGTTGCAATAACCAGCCGCCAAATAACTTGATCCAGGGAACAAGAGGTGAGAACCATTTATCCTTCCAGGTGCAATGGAGCGAGGTGCAGTGGCTTATTGCAAATGTGCTCACAGCAAGGTGAGGAGGCCCTGTAGAGGGACCAGACATCTGCTTTGAGAAAGGGAGAAAAGCAGAAAATGTTGAGAGGCAGAGAAAGGCAGAGCCAGGGCTCTGGATAGACAGAGAAGCCAGACACTCCCACAGGCTTCAAAGTCCCTATGTCCGTCGTCTCTGCTTTGCTCTATTTAGGGCATTGAAAGTCCTTGCAGGGGACCTGGGAGTGGTTAGCACAGCAAGTCACTTGCTTTGATTTGGATTCTCCTTGAGGCAGCTGCTGAGATAAGGGTATAAGGACAGGTTGTTTATTTGGGAGGTAAAGGAAAACACCTGTGAGGGAGCAGGGCCTTGAGACAAGGAAAGGAAGGCAACCACTGCCAGCCGAGGGGGCTTCATCCCATCTGGAGAACTCCAGGGCCAGTGTAAAACCCACACCTTGTTTCCCACTGGAGGCAGGCAAGAGCCATAGTGATGTGCACACACCAACTGCAGTGGTCATGGGCAGATGGCTGCTCTGGGGAGTGGGTGGGGGCACATCACCCCCCAACCCTTCTGCCCTGTCTCCTGGACATAAAGTGGGCTCCAGTGGTAAAAGAGTGAGCTCCAAATTCAGGTAGAGACATCCAGGGACTGACAGTAAGACTTCAGAGGACACAGGTGGGGTATATACAACATCTAGAGGATAAAGACAGACTTTGGAATCAGACTGTGTGGCTTGGTGTTCCAGCTTGTAATTTAGTAGTAAAGTGCTGTTAGCCAAGTTACTTAATCTTCTATATCTCAATTTCTCCATTTGAGAAAGGAGAAATAGCAATGCATAGATGTGCCTAAAAGGGCTGAGGTAGGATGGAGTGAAGTAATTTATGCAATGCTCTGAGTATTTGCTAAGCACTCAGTGATGTTAGTTATTTGTATTGTTAACCGCCAATATGATCACGACCAATGCGTTAACTTACCAAAATAGCAAAGAGTGTGTTCCTGAATGCATGAGGCCTAAAGCAGTTAAATTCTGGAGTAAATAGAGACTGTGAAGTTGTCAGGGAGGAGAGTGCTTCCCAAAGACCCTGTAGCCTGTCAAGAAATGGTGCTCTTGTAGTAATTGGTGAGGATGTGAGAAACCTCCCCTTATGTGTATCTTCTTCATGCCTTTACTTAGCTCATGCTAAAGTAAGTCTACCATTGTATAAAAAGTGAGTTACTGAAAATTTTTGTCAGATCTTAAGGACACACCTCTCACCTAGTTAATCTGGAGTATGTGGCTGTACAGAACAATGTGTCACTTTAATCATAGCCAATTCTCAACTGTCTGCGCTACTGGGAAAAATTAAAGGTAAGGATGCACAAAATTTTGGATAGTTAAAAAATTTTTATGGTTATCTTTTAGATACTCTTAGGCATGGTATTTTCTTAGAGAAGTATTAAAATGGGTCTCCAACAATAGAAGGGCACACATTGCCCAAGGCAAGAGGGACCACCCTTCTAATACCCTTAACATTCCTAAGGGCAGGCCTAGATATAGAATCAGTTATTGCTTAAGGCTAGTTACACCCTATGTGAGGGTCCTGGGTCCTGGGTCTACTCTGTGATTGGTTAACACTCTAAATGTTGTAATTGGATAAACCTGCTGTCAATAATATTCTATAATAATAATAGGATCACTGTACCTATGTCACAATTTCCTGTAACTCCCCATTCCCAAACTCATAAAAACCCTGCCCCACCTTTGTTCGGGGCTCTCAGCATGGATGCACCACGTCGGTAAAGTCTGTGAGCCCGAGTTTAGGCCCCGGCGAGCCTAAACCCGTAATAAAGCCCTTTGCTTTTGCAAAAATATAAATACATTAAAAATAAATAAATAAATAAAATGGGTCTCCATTCCTTAATCACATACCAACTGGCTTTTGGAGAAGGCAGGTCAAAGCTGTCTGAATGGTAAGGGAAGCCATCTAGGAACTACACTTTAGCCATTGATATAGAGCACTATCTGCACACCCAGTTAAGCTCCAGGAAAGAATAAGAGTCCTGGAGTCTCTGAGTTAAAAACCTCCTTGGTGCCAGTGTTTTGGAATTTTCAACACATCCTTCCCAGAGCTCAATAGCAGTTGAGTACACATTCTTTCATATACCCCAAACAGCTGCAGGGCTTTATCCCCCACAGATTAAGAGGCTTGATGGGAAAAGGGTCCAATTATTTCATACTAGGCACACAAATATGAAGAATTCAAAATTTATTAAAGATAAAGAGTTTGAGATTTATTAACCTTATATGATGGATACCATGTTTGTTAGGCATTGGGGATATGTAGTCTCCACCTTCAAATTGTTCAGTTTCATGGAAGTACAGAGAAGCAAACATATTTTACATAGAAAATAATGTGACAATCACTAAAATAGAAGGAGGCAGGAATCTATGGAAGTACAAAGTAGTGCTTTTAATACATGCTACCTCAGAAAAGTCTTCCTTGAAGTGATGATGTACATAAACCAACATTGCCAGCCTTTTGGGTCATGGCATTGTACATTATGTCAACAGCCATTATATGAACTATAATATAAGACAGGAATGAAAGTAGAAGGGGATGAAGACCTCAAGTCTGATGGAGATGAAGTTAATGTATCTGTGGAAATTCAAATGAAACATCCAGTAGGAAGACAGCTATTTATGGAGGGTTACAGCTCAGGAGAGAGTGAGCACTTGAAACCATGGCCACTGAATAGATTGTTTTATAAGCATGCTCTCAAGAATGAGAAAAGATATGTTAAATGATACCTTGAGAAGCACCAACATGTAAAGGGTGTGCTAGAAAGGAAATTTAAATGGAGGGCCCAGAAAAATAAGAGAAGCACTAGAAGAATGATGCCACATCTTCCATGAAAGCATCCATCCATTCAATTAAACATAAATCATAAATCTAATATGTGTGCTAGGCAGTAAGTTTAAAATGTGTAGCAAGAAAGATATGATCTCTCCCTCTATGTAGTTACAGTATAGTTGGGGAAATGAATATTTATCCAATAAATCACAGAAATTACAATTTTTTTATAAATAATGTTAGGAAGGAGACTTTGAATTTTGAAGAAAAAAGGGAAGGAACATTTGATGCTATCATCAATGCCAGGGAGATGTAAAATCAGATGAGTATGAGATGGGACATTGGAAGACCATTCTGGTTTTAGTGAAAACAACGTGAGAAGACAAGGACATAAAGTTAAACTCCTGTGGCTTGAGGAGTGCCCGGAAAGTGAGGAAACAAAAATAATGAGTATAGATTACACTTTTACCCAGTGAAAGAGCAAGAAATTTGAGGGAGATTTTTGCAAAGATGGGAGACACTTGAACATACTGTGGTGTTTGGATTTTTTTTTTTCTGAGAAAATGGCTAATAGATGACTTTGAAAATAAATACAGCATATGGATTCACTAGTGGAGTTGGCTTCATATGAAATGGGCTTACTTGTAAGCAGAATGAGAGACACCTCTTTGGCTAAGATGGAAGAGAAGAAGGCAAGGGGGATGTGAATGCAGATAAATTTGTAAATGGGAGACAGGCAAATAATTTGAGAGGAGTTATACATGATTACTTAATCAGTGAACTTGGGGCAATGTCATATATTGAGAATTTTAAAAAATGTATGAGGCTTGAAAGGAGTGGTAGAGTTGAAATAGTCAAGGTAGAGATGTACTAAGAAATGCAAAGGGCACGGCTTTAGCTTTCAGTCATAACTTCATAAGGACACATATCTACACAGCTAACTAATGTCCGTGAAGCAGTGCTTATTATCCTGGATGTAAAGAAGATATGATAATGTGGGGGTTCCGCATTGAGGTCTTTCAAGGCATCTGTGGCAAAAAGAAAAGGTGATAGGTAAGTTCAGTGTGTTCTAAGATGGATAAAGAAGTTAGGTGGAACCAAGAGGGAGCTGGCAGACTTGGAAAAAAGGAAATAATCAGAGGACTTTTAGATATAAGAGTTGCGGATATGATAGAAGCTCAGGGGCCAGAGAGGAAATGATAGTATCCAAGAGTGGAGTTTAAGATCAGAGAAGTTTCAAGTAACTTCCAATCTCAGGGTGTGGCCAGGAGAGTGGACTACTGAAGGGGAGCAAAGGTAAAAGTCTTTAGAATACAAGAGAGATTATGGGATTCAAGTGCTATATGTGTCATCTACCTGGATGTGAACATGTTTTGCGAAAATGGCAAGATTCCATTACCTAACACTTTAGAGTTCTTTGGGCATACAAAACCAGTTATTTCTTCTAGCTCATTTTTTTTTTTTGAAACCACCTGGAGCTCATGCAACAAAACCCACAAGAATAGCCCATCCCCATTTGACTCTTGAACAAACAGACTTTTTTGATGCAACTTCCTATTCTAGAAGAGATACCTTACAATAAGGTTGAGGCAACCCAGATAAAGGCAACAGAAAGAAAGCTGACAATGTCACCACCCATTTCTGATCTTTTTGACAGTTCGTATTTTAAATTTCACCTACCAGAGCTGTCAATTCAATCTAGACTCGCTCTGAAGATGTGATTGGAACCAGACAGCTCCATGGTAATTCTATCATCATTAAGCAGTTCTATAGCAGTTTAGAATGTCAAAGCACTTTATGACTCTTCTGATTAATTTTTTCACATAACAATGCTAGAAGGCAGTCCAACAGTGTGAGCAAGACTTGACAGAAGTGTGATGAAGAGAAAATGGACTATGGTGAGAAGCTCGATCAGGATTTAGCCAGGAAGAAGCAACACAGTTCAGATTACTAACCCTGAGCTTGGAAGATACCCTTTAATAACTCCCAGTGACCCAACTTCCCTGGTCAGAGGCAATGAAGAATTCAACCAAGTAGCCAAACTCAGCTTAAAGAGTATCCTCATGTAGCACAAGTTTGTTTCACACAATAGATGCTCAAAATGTAATAAAGTAAATACATCCATGTAACCTCAGATCCTTATTAGGTAGTTACATGGGTATGTGTATCTTTTAAATTTTTCTTTAAGCTGAAGGGTGCCTGGGTGGCTCAGTCAATTAAGTGTCCAACTTTGGCTCAGGTCATGAGATCACAGTATACATGCATTCGAGCCCTGCACTGGGCTCTGTGCTGACAGCTCAGAGCTTGGAGCCTGCTTCAGATTCTGTGCCTCCCTCTCTCTGTCCCTCTGCTGCTCACACTCTCTTCTTCTCAAAAATAAATAGACATTTTTAAAAATTAAAAAAATAATATTTTCTTTAAGCTTAACACTTATCGTTTGTGTCCTCTTCTACATTTATGATATAATTCAATGAGCCATTTACTTTAAAAAGGAAGAGGTTTACAAAAGAGTGACTCTTTCAATGTTTTTTGAACAATAACTTATAATTCTATATCAGCCAAACCATCAACCCAGGCTTTGGTGAAATAAATTTCCCATCAATAAAGTAGGAAAGAAGAAAGGAAAGGAAGGATGGAGGAAGAAGGGAAAGCAGGAGGAAAGAAAGAAGTAAAGTACAAGGAGACTAAACAAAAAGTCTCTTTAACATGGAAAATTTTTAACATAGTTCATTGTGACAGCAAATGAATAAAGTATGCAGATGCATCATCCTATTCTTATCTCTATTAGACTGAAAGACTACAGTGTTTACTAAGGACCAAATCAGGAGAGATTTCTTTAATTAGAATTTTTCCAAGCTCATAAAAAGGGCACCTGAAAGGAAAAAAACATTTTTTAAAGAGCAAAGAAGAACTATAATTGACAACTTTTCTTTAATTTAATTACTATGACTATCATTAGCTTGGACCTCTAGGATTCAAAACACTTGCCAGTCCTACAGTCATTCCCTTTCACTTCTCATCTCTGCTGCACCTGCCAACACAACACTGTACTGAGCAGGAGGAGGACTGGCTTTCTGCAACATGCCTACTGGAGCTGCAGGGCCCTAGCATGCCTTTGGGGAAAAGATGTCCACTGGGAATAAGAGAAGCCTTTGTCCTTTGAGTAACATGAACCCATGCACATATTAGTGACCCTACCCGGTTTATGTGAGAAATTCCATATTCACATGTTTATTGCTAAAAGATTATTGGAAAGGGAAAATTTTCACCGAAGACAGGAAACTTCAGGGATGCTCAGTAAAACATGTTTTTAGAGAGTGGGCTACAGCTGGAGACTCTACGTAGAAATCTCTTAAGACACTCTGAGTTTGAACATGGACAATTTTACAAGGAAGAAAAAGAAGATTGTAAGGCAGAATTGGAGACAGAGTGGAAGGTTTAGTGTCCCAAACAGATAGCTATCTGCAGGGACAGAAACAGAGCTAATTGTGCATTCTTCAATGTTAGATGGTGTAGAATTCTAGTCACCAGTTCTGTCCTGGCACTTATTAGAAGAACACGGAAAGGCAAGGCCTTTCTGAATCTGTTAGAAAATGCCAGGATTCACCTGATGAGGCAAAAAAGAACCATGTACTCTCTCTAGGAGACAGAAAATAACACATAAAGATGAGGAACTCCCAAACTTGTTCCTTCATCCTCTACCCTTCAAGTGCCCACACGAACCGGACCTCCTTGTGTGTTTTTGGAAGCCCTGGAAGAGTTTTCTTAGGTTTGTGTAAAGGAGAAAATATAATTGCAGAAATCACAATTTCTCAGAAAAGTCATTATCAAAGAGTTTGCTAATGTCATATCTCAGAGAATCAAAATGCAGTAGGCTTTAAGCGGAGCTAAGTTCTCGGTCCGTTGAGCCATCCTTCACGTGGAGGCTGATGCTTGTCTGTCTTCCTAGAAGAGTCAAATGCCTCTTGGTTGCCCAGGGAGGGAGGGCTGGAAAAGTGCGCAGAGGCTCATGCTATAAATAAACAGTTATTTCAGACTGCGCAAAATACTCAGGTAGATGTGAGTCCCATCTTTTGTCTGAGAGTGATTCTATTGAGAAGTGTGGTCTGATTTCACAGCTGTTGTGCAGGCAAGCTTCCCACTGGAATCTGCAGGGAGTGAGTCTTTTAGGAAAACTGCAGCCTCAGGCAGGGAGATTTC
Organism: Suricata suricatta; assembly: GCF_006229205.1. Lineage (NCBI taxonomy): Eukaryota > Metazoa > Chordata > Mammalia > Carnivora > Herpestidae > Suricata > Suricata suricatta. The sequence continues at coordinate 81,367,843 of NC_043710.1, read as the reverse complement.
TGGAGGGATACCAGGAAAGCCTACCCATTAAAACCTCTGCAGTGGTAGAAATTTCATTTCTTAAAATAAATTATATTAGGTACTAGCGAGGTTAATCTTTTCTAAGACATCAGAAATAATTCCTAATGGAAATTTCTAAAGTACATATACACATACATGCATATATTTCTCTACTAATATGAGACACAAGCTAGACCAGAAATATAAATAGAAGGTATAGCACAATCTCCAATAGATTTCTAATAATATTTAATATGAATGTTTTATCCAGTTTAGGTATCATCTAATTATAAGGTTGGTGAAGCTTCAGGGAAACTAGGCAATAGAGTTCAGAATCACATTTCCTTTTCCTTATAAAGTGTATATTTGGTTTATTTTCAAATTTTTTGATGCTCAACATTCTTGTAAATTAAGCTGTCACCTCTCAGCAACTGAAGTCACCTGATCAGGTGCTGTAACGCTTAGCTGGGGATAGGCAGACCTCTGGATGTCCCATTTCTGATTAACTCTCTTAGTTCAGACGTTTCTTAGCATTGCTCTAAATGTTTTTAATTCTGGCTGTCTTCTCTAGGAATTTCATTAGTATTAGCCGTTGGGCTTTGCTCCACAAACCTTCCCATCTGGCCTCTGCCCATTCCCCTGTGCTTCTAGTCAAAAGAGCCAACATCATGGCCTTTACTCCTTTCCTTGTTTGCTGAGTAGGGGATTGGGTAGAAGGGATAGGGCTCAATTTCTTAATGAGGTATAGCAAAATATACGCAGACTATGCTGACCCTAGATTCTGTGTAAGTGTCCTTCTTTTCTCTCATACTTAGCATGCATTAGAATCATAATTGGAATTAATAAAAATAGAAATGATCATGTGATTAATGATGAAAATATTGATAACTGATCTTTTGTGATGCCTACTTTATGTCTTATACAGTGCAAGTCACTTTTTAAATCCTCACTATAAGCAAAACTTTAAGTGCCACAGTTAGTTGGTAGTGCTTACTCTATCATTTTAAATAAATAAGAAAATAAACAAAGAAGTAAAATAAAGCAAGCAAGCAAGAAGCAAATAAGGTATGTGTAGTCTAGGGAGGTATTTGTTTAAGGTGATCACATATTTCCTTCCTTCCTTTTCTTCTCTCTTTCCTCCCCTTGTCCCTTCCCTTCCCCCTTCCTTCCACATACTTATAGTGAGGAACAACCACACTCGCTTCTGCTATGCGCAAAATCTACAGTGATGACCATGATGTTGGCTCTACCTTCAAAGATGTGCAATCAGCTGAGCAACAACAAAACTGGTATTTTCAAGGAGCATCAAAGGAGGGGGGGATTCATTTTCACTAGAGTTATTAGGAAAGCTTCAGAGAGGAAGTGATACTTGAATTAGGCTTTTAATACCAGCTAGTATTTAATCTCCCACGTAAAAAGACAAGGACATTCCAAGAAGCAGCGAAAGCAAGAGCAGCCCCATTAAGAAATATTGATGAGCCGGAGTTTGCTTCATTTCATACCTCAACCTACCCTCATCATACCAGGGTATTTCTACTTGTCTACAGGACAGTCAGTGAGGGTAAGATTGCTTAGGTCACTTGGGGTCAGATAAGGTTAGCATCCGGGGGCCACACCAAGGAATGTGGATTTTATCCTCCATGCACTAAAGGTTCTTCAAAGAGGAATGGCAAAATATGTGTTGTCCAGAAGGACAGCTCTGGCATCAGATGGAGACTCGAATGGAGAACTGGGTGGATGCTGATATTACTATGACAGCCCTAGATCAAAGAAGCTGAAGATAAGCCCGAAGAGAGAAGAGAAGAGAGGAGCCAGTTAGAAGACAGATCTCCTTAGACTGTACTTGACTCCTAAGTGGTTGGGGTGAAGGGAAGAGGAGTCAGGTGAAGCCACAGCTTCAGGCCAGAGCATCTGTTTGTCCTGGGGTAGCCAGAGAGAAATTTAAATGGGAGTATACTGGAAGTGGCATAAGCAGAGAGGAGCCACAGAATCAGTGATCTTTACCCTGCTTCATGAGGCCTCAGAGGATCTCCATAAGGAACACTAAATTATATGTTAGATGAACCCATTAAATATAGCACTGAGTTCAAAAAGTGGAAGAATCTGGCAAACAGACAGAATAATAGGAAGGGAAGTCAAATTAAAAATTTACCTTGATTCAAAGCATGTTTGATTTTTAAAAATCCACAAAAGTAATAGGATATAATAAAGATTTAAGCTTTAAATATAACCTAATACCCATCTAATTAAGATAATAAAATATAAGGAGTGCTGTGCCATCAATATGCTAATGTAACTGAATCTACCACCTTCTTTTCTCACAATCCTATTTGGAAACGTGTCTAGTGATGGCTTGAGCTGGTTGGTAGATGGAAATGGAAGTATATAGCACACAACCCGGCCGTAAAATGCTTAAATAGTAACGTCTTCTCCCCTGCTGCCTGGGAAAGGGATTTCATGTGTTTTACAGGGAGGGTCAGCGTATGGCACAGAAGGGAGATTCCTTTTAGGTTCCTAGTCTTGTTAGGAAGGAAAAGCTGCCTCCAACTAAGGTTTCATTTGTTTCTATTTGGTTTTCCCTACTTTTCTCTACTTTTAACTGGAGGCTGAAAACAAGTGTTTTTTTTTTTTTTAAAGGAGATAAACATATGGGACTACATGAAAATCCAAAACTTTTCTAACAAAGTCAATAGATAAATAAGAGATTTATTTAAAGAGAGAGAGAGATTTACAAAGAAGAGGCCATACATTAAAATAAAGCAATATGTATATATATATATATATATATATATAGAGAGAGAGAGAGAGCAAATTAAAGACAAACAATAAACAAATTAAAATGTGCAATGGATTATTCATAGAATGAGTACAAATGGCAAGATGATGTGAACTTGTGTTCATCTCTGCAGTAGTGTGGAAAATAAATCACACAGCCTGCTGCTCCAGACTTACAGCTGGACAGATGCTTTCAAGGCTGAGACCACCTACTGCTGGCAGGGAAGAAGAGTTTTTTCAGTGTGGATGTAATAAAACTGGAAGACTGTATAATGTTTGTCTATATTACCTTTTCTTACTCAGTGGCACCCATGGAAATCTCTCCAAATTATCTCGCTTAGTTTGAATTTATCCTTTTAGAAACTGCATAAATTCCATGCTGTAAGTATAACCTTATTCATTCTACCATTTACCTGTTAGTCAGGAAGCCAGGCCTGAGCGTCTGGAGGAGGGGCCTTACACATCCTGATGAAGATGTCCACCCGAAGATTGCCCAGGGACCACCCCATTCCATCCATCTAGCAATCTGGCTGTGGTTACAACTCTGGAGCGGAGGAAGAGTTAAGTGTGTTGCCCTGTGCAGGAAGCAGCTGTTTGTTCTGATTTGACCTCTGTTTCTAGAACCCAAACGATGTTACAGTTTCCTACCCCTTGCAGTTTCAGTATTTTGAATTCATCTTGGGAAAGGACATGCTAATAGCTAACTATTGTATAATCCAGGTGTGCCACTCAAATGTTGGGTGAGCCCACACCCCAGAGTTTTCAGGCCCTTTGCCTCTTTTGACCGGCCCGTTCCTCCTTTGGAACTCACTTTAATAAAACTTTGCTCTGCTTTACTTTCATTTCACAGCCCTGCAATTCTTTACTGTGTCAGTGAAAAGAATGGAGACCTCTTTCTTTTTCCATCTCACTCTTGGTAACATACCTGCTAGTGGACATTTATTTATTTAGTTAGCTACCAAAACTATAGTAGCCTAAATCAAAAATATGTACTTGTAATTATATTTCTTTTATTTTTATGGGATAGCTTTCCAGTTCTTCCAAGATTTAGGATTACTGGAGCAATCCTAGTATTATATGTATTTTTAGTTTTTATTTATTTATTTTTATTTTAAAGAGAGAGAAAGAGATAATGAGCATGTGAGCAGGGAAGAGGAGACAGAGGAAGAGAAAGAATCTTAAGCAGGCTCCGTGTTCTGTGGGAAGCCTGATGCAGGGCTTAATCCTAGGACGCTGGGATCTTGACCTGGGCTGAAGTCAAGAGTCACACCCCCATGGACTGAGCCACCTATGGAGTAAAGAGCACAAGCTTAAGAGCTCAGCTCCTGGGGCTCCATTTTGGCTTTGCCACAAACTTTGGGCAAGTTATTTCAACTCTCATGCTCAGCTTCCTTGTCTCTAACATGATATTAGATATTATTAGTATGATATTATCTTCCTCATAGAATTTTTCATAGTAATTAAATGAGTTAGTATCTGTAACTAATGCACTTATATTCATGTATATATAACTGTATGTGATTTACATTAATATATGTACCATAACCCTTGCAACCATTATTCCTCAGAGAAAAGACACACTGGAGACTATGCTAAGAGCTCATTTTATAATCTTATTTTTCATTGTCCACACCTCTGCTGGTATGTGAATAATTTTAGATGAAATGTATATATTATATATATATATATATATAATTTTAATTTGTATTATTTTATATGAGATTATTTTAATGTTATTCATTTATTACAGTTAGAACAGAGATACTTTTTTTACTTATAGCAATAAGAAAAATTTCTCTAAAATATGTATAAAAATTTAATAGCTTTAAATTAGAAAATAGTAAGCATATTTATATTGGCTATGTACAAACATGGCAAAAAATGCAAAGTTTGGAAATGGCTGAAGTTTGCAAATGATTGGTATTCTGTTTTATTATCATGCGTTGCTTCAATTCTTCTCCATACATTTGTTGAGAAATAATTCTCTGGATGAATTCCATTAACTGGTACCTACACAAAGTGGGTTCTACCCAGGCCAGTAAACCAGCTCTCTGAAAAAAAAAGAACAAAAAAAAAAAAAAAGAAAAGAAATTTCTGATTTGTACTGTTTGCTGATTTCTGTGAGGTAAATACTCCCACTAGGGCCAATTTGAAGTTGCCAACGATTTAAACTGTCTACAAAATCCCTGAATATTTAACAATCAGCTCCTCATACACCGATGTGTGAAGGCTCTGAAACACCACTGTCCTACTTAACTATTAAAGTAAAGATTTTGGGAACGGAAGTGGACAAAACCAGGTATAAAAATAGCATTCAACATTCTGTCTCTGTAGATTATATTTCTATCTCCATGATCTACAATTTCAAAAATGTGCAAGAGATGGTTAGTTCTGAATAAGGGTCCAAGTGTTTAGGAATAAGCAAGGGTTCCTAAATTAAAGAGCAAGATTCGGAGAACAGGTAGCCTGAGGGATGACTCTCCTTTCACTGTGCTTTGAAACAGAGCCATGGTGTCTGAGGAATACCTCTCTGATAAGACGAATGGAATACATTCCAGTTCTTTGTTTTGTACTTGTGATTAGTGCCACGCCCAAGCCCTCTCTGCTCTTGCAGTCTCTGGGTTTCTGCTGCAAGAGCCATTTACCCAGGGCCACCACAGGCTCCCCACTTGGCAGGGAACTCCTTCAACTCCTTAACGTCTTTTTATTCCTAGAGTCTAGAACATACACACACTCTACAAATGTTTGTGGAATGGGTGAATAAGCAAACAGCTTATACAGCAAAAGGATTTAAGGTATTCTGTTGTTCGATTCCCTACAAGGACAGATGAGAAATCTGAGTCCTGTTGCAGTGACGGATTTTTCCAGAGGCTGTGCTAGACAGCAGCATCACTGCAGCAGATTAGAACCTCAGTGTCTACTCTCAGTGTTCTCTCCTCCATTGTTACAACAATCTTGTTATGACTCATGCCACCCATTCATTCACTTGTCCAACAAACATTTACTGAGCGCCTATTGTATGCCAGATGCTCTTTCTTTTCCTTTTCCTTTTCCTTTTCCTACCTATCTCACTTTTCTTTTCTTTTCTTTCTTCAGGAATATCAGTGTAGCTGAACACCTTTGGGACAAGGTAGGACTACTAAATCCACTGATTATTGGAAAAGCCCATTGGCCTTTAGATTTGCTCTAGGGTTGTGTATGGGGGTGACTTTCTTAAAGTCCATAGTAGTAAGTTCCTGAGAATTTCAGGTGGTTCAGCACTGGCCCAAGGTCTCTCTGTTCTCATGGTGGCATGACAGTCACAAGCAGCAGTGTATTCTGGAGCCTCTCTCCAGGGTCCTCGTGACTTAGTTCACACAGGCTGGGACATCGGCACCAAGGGTAAAGACGAAGAGGCGCTGGACAGCCTGCTGGCCCCAGTCCCTGACATTTGAACAACAGTCAGATTTGGAAGGCCACACACGTCACAGTCAGTATAGAATGACAAAGATCCTTTTATTTCTGTGAATGGAGCATAGAGGAAATGAACAAACAAATGATCTGAGTAGGAAAAAGTGGCTCTACAAGGCGAGCCTTACAGATAGGCATCTTGTTCAAGGCTTTGAGATTTGGTGGGCTCTGGTTGGCTAGAGTAGGAAGTTAGGTTCTTGCCTATGGGGATAGGAGTTATAGGCTCAACTCTCTTTTCGGCACTAGGCAGTGACAATGAACTCATTGTCACTTTGAGTGAGAAGGCCCACCAGATGTTACAAAGATTCAACCTCTGCAGGAGGTTTTCCTGAGAAAGTAACAGGAGCCCAATGAGCACGGATGTTTGGGTGCAGTTCTTTCATTGCACCTTTCAGAGGTTAACGTTGCTAGTCACTGTCCTTGACATTTGCTGGGCAGGGTCACTGGGAACTTCTGGAAAGACCTGCCAAGCTCTTTCCACCTTCTCACCCTTGGCTAACTCACACATACAGTTCCAGTGATCCAATGTCCCCTGATGCTCCCCAGGAGCTCCAACAGCTAAGGGGTCCTGGATGCAGCAAGACCCTGTGGTCTTGCCCCACCCAGCCCAGCTCCTCAAAGCTTCTGAAAATGCATCCCCTATGCATTTTCAGGAAGAAACTGCAGGAGAAACAGAATGACCTTCCAGAGTTTGGATTTGAAATCAGGATAATCTATTGGAAGCCTCAAGGCCTGGGCAGAAGTAATGTAAAAATTAAATTAAAATAGAAGCACAAAATCTGTCTTCCTGGCTCTTAGACATCCTCACCTTAGACTTCAAATGTTAGAGTGGATACAATCATGGTTAGAAATAATCCAATTTTTCCTATCCCTCTTTATTTTATCAATAGGGAAATTGAGGCCCAGTGTGATGGGAAATATTTGTTCATGGTCCCAGATATAGGAAAAGAAGATACCTGTTATGTTTTTGTTTTTAAATTTTAATGCTTTTATATTTGAGAGAGAGAAAGAGAGAGAGAGAGAATGAGTGGGGGAAGGGCAGAGAGAAAGAAAGGCACAGATTCCAAAGCAGGCTCCAGTCTCTGAGCAATCAGCACAAAGCCTGATGTGGGGCTCAAACTCATGAATCACAAGATCATGACCTGAGCTGAAGTCAACGCTTAACCAACTGAGCCACCCAGGCATCCTTGTTTTTTTGTTTTTTTTTTAAAGAACCATTTTTGTATACTAGGCCTGTTCCAAAATTCTTTTCAAGTATTTCCACATTTAATTCTCAATTCAAATTTGTGGGATCATATAATTAATATCATCATCACCTTCTCTAGGTTCCAAAAGTAGGAACTGATGCACAGAGAGATTTAGTAATTTCCTCGAGGTCACAGAGTATGTGACTGAAACAAGCTTGGATTTGAACTTCAGGAGTGAGGTTATAAAGTCAGTGTTTTTCACCAATACAAGACTGCCAACCCAGAACACTATATTTCTTCCTATAATATCCTGCCATTCAAAGGATGGCTAGTTTTTGAAGTCTGAGATGTGAGAACATTTAATGTAATAAACACACATGCATTTCCATCTAAGCACATGTGTCCTAAGCCCTTGAATGACATAGGCTTTGGGGCACCAACACCCCCTGGCAATGTCAAGAGTTTGTGTATGATTTTGATTCCCCACAAAACATAAGTACTAATAGCCTAATGTTGGCTGGAAGCCTTACTAATAACATAAATAGTTGATTAACATCTATTTTGTATATTGTATGTATTATATACTGCATTCTTACAATAAATTAGAAAGAATAAAATGCTATTAAGAAAATCATAAGGAAGAGAAAATACCTTTGCTCTAAAAATGCACTGTATTTTTAAAAGAAAAACCCATGTATAAGTATACCCACACAGTTCAAATATGTGTTGTTGGAGGGTTGGTTGTATTTGGTAGAAATTAGCTGATTCTCTTCAGTCTTTAATGTAATAGTGAGAGATGGAAGCAAAAATGAAATCACATTTTTAAAAATGAGAATTACATTTAAAAATTAGAATGTTAATTGTTAAGCCAAATTTATCTTGCCTGAGAGGAAACCATAATATAAGGTCGGTTAGGGACAAGATGGCCAAATCAATTCTTTAGGCCCTAGGAATTTTCACTGAATGAATATTAATTACTTAGATATTAATCATGTAATCAATTTATTACTTATTACCTTCTTAGTTCTAGACAGACAGTTGTGAACATTACAAAGTCCTCACCTTCATAGAACTTATATTTTAATTAATAAGATGACAGCCAATAAGTGAAAAAGAAATAGATCAGAATATGTAATATGTTGGCTAATGACAAATCAAGAAAAAGGTGATGGGGCAGGGGAGGGTCCGATTTATTGAGGTGCAGCAGAGAGCTCCAGGGAAAGGAGCATTTCAAAAGGACCAGAAGTGGAAGCCTATGTGGCAGCTTCAAAGAAAGCAGGAGGCCAGTGGGGATGGTGCCACGCAAGTGAGGTGAGGAGAGGAAGAAGCCAAGCAATAAAGCTGTGGGATGGGGATCAAGTGGCACTCTGGAGTCAGTTTTAAAGATTTTGGCTTTTACTCTGAAGATGTGGAGCATGTGAGCAGAAGATTAAGATGGCCTGCTTTCCATCTGGAAGAGCTCCCTCTGGCTGCTGGGGAGATGGGGCTGGCCAGGGGGACCAGGTCGGGCAGCTGAAGCCCGGGAGATGTGACCCAGAGTGGTAACAGTTTGGGCAGTGCTGAGGGATCATATTCTAAAAAGGCTTTGAAGGTAGAGCCAGTTGGATTTGCTTCAAGATTGTGGGGGTGGGGATGAGGGTCTTAGAGATGGAGTGAGGAGTCAAAATGACTAAAACTGGAGTCTGAGCAGATGGCCCCACTCCAGATTTCAGTTGCCATGACTGCCACTGGATTGGGGATACTCTGCTTCCCTGAGTTCCCCTGATTTGCACACAGGAAGATTTACTTTATTCCTCCATGTTTTAGAACATGGTCTTTTCCAAAACAGACTAAGAAGGAAAGAGGAGAAACAGAAAAATGGAGGACAGAAGCCAAAGGTCTCCCAGCAATACTAACTTCTTATTGTTAAGCACCATAGGTGGCCTGGCTGCTCAGTGCATTTGGCTTATGAACTCAGTTCTTTTGCCAGTCTAACCTGCTGTGGGCACTGAGGCAAGTCACTGCTGAGAGGCTCAGATTGGAGCTATTGCTAAATGTGAAGAAAGCCTCAGGATGTGTGATCCAGGCCTAGGGCAAGTTAGAGTCCAGATCTGATACTTCTTGGCCCTCTGAATAAGAAGGAAGTGTCCTTTCCCATTCCTGAAATGCCCTCTCTGGGTCAATAGATGGTTGATTCTTCCTATAGCTCTCCCTTGCTTTAGAGCCTGGGAGGTCTGACCCTGTCCTGTCTGTTCCCTGACCCTGTCCTTGTTTTCTTATTGTGAATATTAAATGGAACCATGGTATCTTTTATCTATGTTCAGGCTAGCATCACAGCGAAGAGTCCTGGAGGCTACAGCATGGGCCATATCAGTCATTACCTATTCAGAAGCATCTAGGCACTAGCACTGCCTCCCCAGTGATGACCTCTGGGATGGGTGGACTCTCACTGTTTTTGTTCACTGTTGTGTCTTCAATGTGTAGAGAACAGCCTGTAATAGATGCACAATACATGGAAGAGGATGATGGGAGAAAGGAAGGATGGGAAGAGGAAGGGAGGAAGAGAAGAAGAGAATAAGTTTTTCTGGGTCTCTTCTTTTTCAATCATCATACACCCTTGGTGGCCATGTGAAGTCTTGGCTTCTGGCTGTGGAGGGGCTGTAGTGGAATGCCATGCACAGGAGCAAGATCTGTCAAGGCTCTTCTCTTGCTGTCAGACTCTCTCTTCCTTGCCTCTGCTTGCTTCCTAGCATCCTGAGTTTCCTGAGCACATAATTTCCCCTTCCTCCTAGCCTGCCTGGGTGTGGGGTGGCTAAAGCACTCACGAGCTACTTGACAAGGGGCACAGCTACTTCACTCCTTCTTGCCTCAATTTTCTGCAAAATCTAATTAGTAATTGGAAACACCTTTTATTTTTTTTTAACTTTTTAATGATCATTTATTTTTGAGAGAGAGAGAGACACAGAGTGTGAGCAGGGGAGGATCAGAGAGAGAGGGAGATACAGAATCCAAAGCAGGCTCCAGTCTCTGAGCTATCAGCAGAGAGCATGACACGGGCCTTGAACCCATGAACCATGAGATCATGACCTGAACTGAAGTTAGCCGCTTAACCAACTGAGCCACCCAGGTGCCCCAGAATCCACCTTTTAAAAACATGTTCTCTGGACTAAATGACATAATACGTTATCAATGCTTAGAAATATCTTTGAGCATAAGATGTATTCGAGAAGCATTCACAATCATTCTCAAACAGTTTGCAGAGTGTGGCATCTTTTCTAGTACAGGAAACAGAGAGGAACAGGGAAGCTGGAGGTATTGGGTCCAACATTCACCATCTCACAGGTCCTCCTTTGCCTCTTATTATGCATGAGAATCAGATAGTGGATCCATTCTACAGAGGGAAGAACTGTGCCTCCATGAGACAAGTTGTCCTGCCTAAAATCCCACACCTGGTGAGTGGATAGGAATGTACATTTCGAAACCCTTGCACTATGGGCACTGACTCATTTGCCAATGCTTGAATATGTTTAGCAATGTTCTGGGGATTCCTATCCAGTTCTTACCAGGATGTACAGTATCCCTTGATGTACATTTAGTTGAGGATTATATCAGGATAGCTTGACTAGAAAGTAGAAGCAGGGCCATGCCAGCCAAGGGATACTGCCTGTGAAGTCCTTGAGAGGAGGATTTCAGGCCTGAAGGTCAATTCACCCCAAAGGAGTGTCTAGCAGAAGGAAATGGCTGGTAGATAACCTACACTGACCCAGCATCCACAGTTTAATGATATCTAGAAGAAATGCCTCAGGACAGAGCTGGGAAGGATACACTGAGACTTCTAGGGACAAAAGAAGAAATGCCCAATTTAATGTTACCCCAAACCAATTGGGGAAGTGGTCATGTATAAAAAGCATGGAATCTGAAATGAAGGGTACATTGTTGAATCTTGGCTCAGAAACTTCTCATGATATGATGCTGCACAATAAAAGTGACTTCTTTGAAATGTAAATGATAGAAGATAACGTCACCTATTTGACACAGGTTTTTGCGGAGATTAAAAAATTTGTATAAAGCAAAAGACACTCCAGTTGTTATCACTACCCTGGATCATGACTTGCATTTTTGTGAGGGGCAGGGGTGGGTGGCTTATGTTTAATCATCTATAAAGTTCCCACTGCTAGTGGACAACTAGCCAAGGACATGACTTTGATGACAGAATATGGGCTTGTAAGTCTTCTTGAGGCACATGAGAAAGTTCTATCCAGGAAGAGAAACCAGAAATACATAATGGCACATGCTTTCTATTATTTCTCGTGCAGATACCAAAATCTGACTTATATTTTGGACCTGGTTCTTTCCAAACTGCATGTACAGTCATTTTGTAAACATTCTACGTGATTCAGTTTGGGAGAATATGGCAACAATTCCGTTACACGGCTGTCTTCAAGACTCTCAATATCATGTTTAAAACAGAACAGTGAAAAGATACCATCTTATCTTGTTTTCCCTCCTAGAATCTATAGCCCACAATAAAAAAATTCCACTGAAAATTAATATTTTGATACTGAAAAATGGAAAGAAAAATCCACCCCTAGAGTTGATGAGAATGGAAGGTGCAGAAAACCGGGAGTTAGATAAGAGGAATGAGAATAAATGTAAAGACCAAGGCCAATTAATACCTGCAGGAAAAGAATCCCCAAAGTAAGCACTGAGGCTGAGAAAAAGGTAACTTCTTCCAAGTGATGAAAATACCATATTGCAAATTACTACATGCGGGACAGGATACTATCATTTCACGAACAAAAGCATGCTCTCATCTCCCAGACTTGATGAAGCTGACAAACACAATCAAAACCATTCTCAGTGAATTCTCAAGAGGGAAATGTTCAGAAGGCTTTTCTCTTATAAGTGAGCACCTGACAACTTCTATCTATCCCTGTGTACTCAATACAGATGTGTGGGGCCCTGGAATGAAGGCCCTTCTCTTGGTCAGTGTCTGATCTAACCAAGAGGCCCCCCCCCCCCAACCATGATCACTGCATAGCCATCCTCCTGGGCTCTGTGGGTGAACTCGTATGCTGGAGTTAACCATTAACTAAGGCACAGATGGCAAGCCTATAACAGCACTCAGAAACAAGTGAAATCCTCAGATTTCCCAACTTTGAAATCAAGATGATAGGAATACCTTCTTTACCCCATTCACAGAGCTTCCTGCAAATCAACAGAAAAAATGCATGCAGTAGCTCTTTATAAAAAAGTACACGGCTTTACAACTGTCATCAATATATCATAATTAATTATCAACAGTGCATAAAAATTCAGTAAACTAAGTAAGCACTTTAAGGAGATAGTATTCTAATATTTGCTTCAAGTAATAGACACTTTAAGTTAATTATGTGTTAGAATTCTTTTGCCACCTTTGTAGATTTAGTGAGCCTCTTCATTTTACATGGGAGGGAAGTAAACTTCAGAGATTTTAACCTGCCCAGGGTCCCACAGAGAGCCCCCAGGAGATCTGT
>NC_043710.1:81336981-81354836 GCF_006229205.1 Suricata suricatta | reverse complement strand
CCCCCCCCCCCCCCCCCCCCCCCCGCCAAGTTCCTCAAGCATCTGAGCTCTCTGCTATTTGCATTAGCACATCCCATCCCTCATCACAGAACAAAGTGTGTCTTGATAGTCGGTTAGGCATTTTTTACCTCTGATGCTGCCACTTTCTCTTCTGTCTTTCTAGAAAATGCAACATCAGGGGAGAGGTCTAAATATTTACTATCAATTTCTCCTCTGGAAAAAAAAAGTAGGGGAAAAAAACTCACTATTAATTGTTTCTGACAAGTATTGAAGGATGTAATATCCCAGAGACCAAGAGAAAGCAGGATTGGATTACTTTGAAACAAGACAGAGAAACGAGGGTTGGGAAGTAGGGAAGTTGATTCTGCTCTTGCACAAGAATTCAAACACGAGGCTGTGTCCCCCTCTCAGAGGGATCAACATCCTTTCTCTGTTAGTGGGTGAAGATCTGTCTGAAGGAATCAGGCTGCACATCAGAGATACTGCCAGCACCCCTCCCAAGTGTCAGATGATTCGTGAGTAACAGACTCTGGAAAAACAGGCACTGGGATAAACTGCTGCTGCAGACCCACAAACACAGAAGGGGGGAGAATGTGCCGGAAGCAATCAGGGCTTTTGAGAAGCAATGAGACTCGGTGGCACATCTCTCAGCCAATCAGCTCACAAGGCTTTGCAGGCATCAGATAATTAGTCCCGACAAGTTCACTGTGAATAAAGTATTAATAGACCTCCATTTACAAAACGGGTAGGGAGTGGAGCAACATGAGGCAACCTGGCCAAGGATCAAAATAGCAATTTGATATCAGCACTGGAAGGAAAAGCCAAGAAAGTAGACATCAAATCCCAAGTTGGAGTAACTAATCCAAAGACTCTCAAAACAAACCAACTAACTAAACATACAAACAGATATATGAATCTTTATGCAAGCCCTGCGGACTTGAGGAAGATGGCTCTGGGCTCCCAGAGCTCCTCTGCCTCTACCCCTCCCTGACCCCAGGCACCTAAACTGAGCTTTCAACTATTTGGATCCGCCATTCTCTTGCTCATTGCACTTGTTCAAACAGACTATTTCTTCCACTATGAGCCCTCACCAGCCCATGACCCTAACTTTTCATGACTGATTTTGGCTTATCCTTTTGGGCTTCTCTTAGAGGTTCCCTCAAGAATCTTTCTCTGGCCTCTAAATCTGGGTTATATGTACTCCCACAGTATACTACTCTTTCCCATCACCCTCTGTCATATGACGCTCCTCTCACTGTGTGTGGGTATCTCCTAAAATGTGCAAGCAGGAACCCATGTCTGTTCGGCTTAACGGTTTATCCTCAGGATTTAGAACAATGCCTGGCACATATTAGGATCTCAATAAATATGTATTGTGTGACTAACTGGAGACACACTCCTTGTCTTGAAGAAGCTTTCAATTTAGTGAGTAAGACAGACGTTCCTTCCAAGGAAATGAGAAAGTGTTGAGCATAAAGTAAGAGTAGAACTAGCAAGCTTTAACATTCCAAACAAGAACATCATGGTTCATGCCGTGGCATATGCTATCGCTTTAGATTAGAATCCCAGCCCAATAGATTACTTTAAGATGGAAAGTTTCCCCAGTTTTCAGGGTGGGTGAAATGTCTAAATGGGGAGCCCCCTTTTAAATATGATCTCAGAAACTTGCTTATCAATCTTTAGATAAAGACCTGTGGGATACATCTTCTATGTTGTCTGTCTTAAAGGCAGAACTATGAATCTGCACCTTGGGTAGATAAATAATTATTTGTTTCCCTAGAGAGACTGTTTAGTATAACAGAGAAGACTTTTATAGGCGGTAGAAGTCAGTGTGCTGGAGAGAGCATAAGTTTTGGAATTAAAATGACCTTGGCTCCTATCCCAGCTCTGCAATTTACTAGCAGTGTGATTTGGACCAAGTTACAGTCACTCTGAGCCTGACTCTTAGCATTGCTGTAGAATTGTACAAATTAATATTATATTACAGACTTGAGCTTCAATAATTCGTATCAATGACAGATAGAAAAGGATTCCATATCCTATCTCTACCCCTTTCTAGCTGTGTGCTCCTAGGAAAGTTTTCTAATCACTCTGAGCTTCAGTTTTTTCATCTGTAAAATGGGACAATCAAATCTTCTTGCAATGTAAGGATTAAATGAGATACATACTAAGGTTCTTAATTGAATTTCTGTGTGATAACAGATGACAAACAGAAATCCTTACCATTTATGTATTATACTAATAATAAAACTTTTCAAAAAATATTTTTGGCCCTGATCCATGATTAAATGTAACTATTTTTGCCTTTTATTTCCCTCTCTAGTCCATCTAATAGATATATTTCCTTTTGTATGATCTGCAGCTTCTACATCCATGGATTTGATAATGAGAACCCCAGCATTTTCCTTGATTATGTTGTCTCTTCTATCTCTTTCCTAGCCCAGCCAAGAATTTCCAGAAAAGTCTCTAGGCCCAAGTAGAGAGGTCTGGATATTCAGACCATGTTTAAGGGAAACTTTTATTTTATTTTACTTAAGTTCAAGTTACTTAACATATAGTGTAATAATGATTTCAGGAATAGAATTTAGTGATTTATCACTTACATAGGACACCCAGTGCTCATCCCACCACATGCCCTCCTTAACGCCCATCATCCGTTTAGCCCATGCCCCTACCCAACACCCCTCCAACAACCCTCAGTTTGCTCCCTGTATTTAAGAGTTTCTTATGGTTTGTCTCCCTCTCTGTTTGAATCTTATTTTTGCTGCCCTTCCCCTTTGCTCATCTGTTCTGTTTCTTAAATTCCACATAGGGGTGAAATCATATGATATTTGTCTTTCTCTGATTGATTTGTTTCGCTTAGCATAATATACCTACTTCCATCCATGTTGTTGCAAATGGTAAGATTTCATTCTTTTTGATCACCAAATAATATTTCTTTTGTATATACACCACTCCTCTTTATCTATTCATCAGTCAGTGAACATTTGGGCTCCTTCCATACTTTAGCTATTGTTGATAGTGCTGCTATACACATTGGGGTGCATGTGTCTTTAAGGGAAGTTCTTAAATGGATTTTACTGTCTTGAAATTAATTTAGAAATACACTCACCAAACTGTTCAATAAAACTGATATCCAGTCAACTGATAGAATAGTGTCACACCTCATCAAGATAAAAAGTTTCTGCACTGCAAGGAAACAATAAAAAAAAACTAATAGGCAACTGACAGAATGGGAAAAGATAGTGGCAAATGGCATATCAGATAAAGGGCTAGTATCCAAAATCTACAAGGAACTCACTAAACTCCATACCTGAAAAATGAATAATCCAGTGAAGAAACAGGCAGAAGACCTGAACAGACACTTCTCCAAAGAGGACATCCTGATGGCCAACAGACACATGAAACGATGCTCAGCATCACTCATCATCAGGGAAATACAAACCAAAGCCACACTGAGATACAACCTCACATCAGTCAGAGTGGCTAAAATGAACAAATCAAGAGACTATAGATGCTGGTGAGGATGTGGAGAGACGGGCACCCTCCTACACTGTTGGTGGGAATGTAAACTGGTGCAGCCTCTCTGGAAAACAGTGGGGAGGTTCCTCAAAAAATTAACTATAGAACTCCCCTATGACTCAGCAATAGCACTGCTAGGGATCTGCCAAAGGGATACAGAAGTGCTGATGCATAGGGGCACATGTACCCCAATGTTCATAGCAGCACTGTCAACAATAGCCAAAACATGGAAAGAGCCTAAATGTCCAACAACTGACGAATGGATCAGGAAGGGGAAGGGTAAAGAGAGTTGGGGAGAGAGAGGGACGCAAAACCTGAAAGACTATTGAATACTAAAAACTGAAAAAGAACCGAGGGTTGAAGGGGGAGGGGGAAGGGAAGTAGTGGTAATGGAGGAGGACACTTGTGGGGAAGAGCACTGGGTGTTATATGGAAACCAATTTGACAATAAACTATTTTTTTTAAAAAGATGTGGTATACACACACACACACACACACACACACTGAAATACTACATGGAAATGAGAAAGAATGAAATCTGGCCATTTGTAGCAATATGGATGGACCTGGAGGGAGTCATCCTAAGCAAAATAAGTCAGGCAGAGAAGGAAAGATACCATATGTTTTCACACGATCATAGATCTAGCAGGAGAAACCTAATAGGGTACCATGGGAAGGGGAAAGGGGGAGAAAAGAGTTGGGGAGAGGGAGTGAGGCAAATCATGAGAGACTTTTGAATGCTGAGAACAAACTGAAGGCTGAGGAGGAAGGGGGGAAGGAGAGGGGGTTGATTATCATGGAGGGGGACACTTGCAGGGAAGAGCACTGGGTGTTATATGAAAACCAAATTGGTAATAAACTACTTAAATTTAAAAAAAAAAAGAATAGTGTCACAATTTAGAACCTCTTATAAAGTGAAAGGGGAATTTCCCTAAACCTTTAGATTCTGTTTCTAACCATAAGAGGATATTAGGTTGTTAACATAAAATTGGTCTTTCAGCTTTCTGAGACTTCTTTACAGAGGAGACAGCTGATTTCCTTTTTAGATCCAAGTATATTAAAGTTCACAATTAATTTAGATAACACTGTGTGAGCTGATAGTAAAAATGTCTAGCAATTAAATAATGAATGTGAGGGAGCCACAGTCATCAGAGATATCAGAATACACCTTTATTATAATGATGTAAAATCAGTGTGTTTTCAGATGATTTAATTATAGATCGACAGGAAAAAGTGCAAGACTGTAGATTAACAATTTTAAGGTACTGCATATATTAAAAACTGTTTCCAAAACTATGATTAGTATTGAGCAGGTTAAATTCACCACCTCTATAAAAGAGAATTTGAAGATTCCAAATATAATAACTTAGCATGAGTAGAGATAGAAGAGCTTTGAGTATGATATGGGTAGATAATCTCTCTTTTAACATGAAATGAAACAAAACTGGTTAAGCAGTGCATGCATTTCTCTAAAGGTAGATTTTGGTACCATGCAGTTTAGGTCTCAGAGTAGAAAATGTTGGTCCCAAATATATGCATTGAATGTAAAGTGCAGAATCAACTGGTATTGTGTTTTTGCATAGAGGGCACCATTTACAGTGTAGTATATGTAAATGACACCTTGAGGAGTGTGTTTTGGGGCTGCTGGTGGCTCTGGAACCTGCCTTTTCCCAGAGACAGTGAGATTCACAGGCTCAGGTGCAAGTTTAAGATCATCAAAGATCTTTGAGTTCTTTAGTTTGGAGACCTCATTTTATGTCCAGAAGTGATGGTTCACTTATTTGGGAAGAAAGACATCTCTGTACAATAATACTTTATGTTCATGACATTTTCAGTGATACCACCAAACAGGAGAATTGATCAAATCCCAAACTGGAATTCCCTTTGGCGGGCTATTGGGGAGGTAGAAAAAAACTTGGACACACACATTTTGCAGAGAGTAGGTGTATGTGACTCTCAATAGGGAGGAAAGATGCTTTTCAAAAGACTTCAAAGCAATAGGTGTTTTTCCCCAGGGGCAGGTAGCCTAGTTGGTTTGGGAACTCTAAGGCACTGATGTGCTAACTTTCTATTTCCCCAAAGCCAGTCCAGTTTATCACATTGCTATGGACTGGATTCTCTCTACTACTTTTTTTTTTTTGAAGATCGTTGAAAAAAAATGAAGAACACTGAATTTCATTTAAGCCCACCTGCTATCCATTTTAGGCAGTGACAAAATTTCACATTAACAGGCTAAACATGGGAGCACATGGGGGCTGAATTCCATATCAGAAGTAGACAATATCATCCATATGCAGGAAAGCACTTCTCTAACTAGGGGAGCATTGCTGATAAGATTACCTTAAAAATTTTTTTTTAACATTTACTTATTTTTAAGAGACAGAAAGAGATAGATCATGAGCAGGAGAGGGGTAGAGAGAGAGGGAGACACAGAATCTGAAGCAGACTCCAGGCTCATGAGCTAGCTGTCAGCACAGAGCCTGATGTGGGGCTTGAACTCACGAACCGTGAAATCATGACCTTAGCTGAAGTTGGATACTCAACCAACTGAGCCACCCAGGCGCCCCAAGATTACCTTCTTGTAAGGGGAAGAAGAATACCCTATCATTTACAATGGAAGAGAGCATGTACAAGAGTTCCAGCAAACCTCAGCACCCCTCCAGGAAAGTTCTTCATGATAATGAAAGGAATGAACAAAAGGAAAATACCTCCAAGAGTGTGTGACTTTATATATTTTATTTTTGTAGCTGAATAACTACAAGGTATAACTTAAAAATATAGGAAAGCTTAAGTAAAAGATGATACTTGGGAGCTCTTGAATGCAGACATTTGAATCTAATTCTCACATCTTCATTCATGGTTCTTTCAATGTAGAGGTGCTAAGAATTACAGCAAAGGCAGCAAGAACAGACTTCTTGTTACTTTGTAATTTTTGTGTTTAATTTCAGGTTTTATTTTGGTGAGGTCTTTTGGCTGGCTTGACTAATTGATTGACTTATTGACAGAAAATAGAGAGGAAACCTATTTCTTAGACCCATTTGGCATATTGTGGAATGTATGATGCTCTTAGTCCTTTTTCCTTGTGGCCTCACACCCGTGAGCATTAGCAAGATGGAAAATTAGGCCACTGGAGAACTTAAAAATATTACTTGTTTGGGGAAAAGAAAAGAACCTCTTTCCTTATCTGGAAAATGAGAGGCCTAGACAAATGTTATCTAGGTTCCTCTAGTGTCTGAAATTCTCTTTCTCCAGTCCCTGGAGACCTATTGTAGGGGGCATTGTAGGAAAGAAATACTAAATAGCAATGACATATTTTTGGCTTCCATTTAACACAGATATCTGGGTATTTGTTTATTCTTTCAGATGTGTGCATTTCCATAACAATTTCTTGTTTAATTCAAAATGGAGTTTTACTGGCTGAGAGGTTGAGAACACGGTAAACAGCTAGTTTTAGAGATTCACACTCAAGGAATGTATGACCTCACAGAATTTCAAACAGCCAAGAAAAGGAAAGAGAAAATTTCTCTCTAGTTAGAAGATTCACATTCATCCTAATCTTGTCCCAAGTTTCACGCATTCCAATTGTGGAGTCATAGGTATGAGGTTGTGTAAAGGACACTCTGAGTTCACTTGACAGGGTCCCCATTGTGCTACCATTTTGCCTAGGAGGCTCCGAGAGGTTGCCAGAAGCTTTAGCTTGAGAAAGGGGTTGACAAAGCATCCGGCCTGCTGTATCCTAGTTAAGATCTATATATTTGTTTCTGAGCTGCCTCTTCAAATAGGCTCACCAACTTGGCATTCATTCTGAGTCTATAAGGAAGGGCACACTGATCTAACATGGCAGAAAGAGAATGGCTATTGCAAGCTGGGAATGCCTGAATCTGCCATTTTTTTAACATAAGACTTTATTTAAATGAGTTGTATATGCTCTCTGTACCGAAATTCCCTAACCTGCAAAATATTTTTATACAGACTAAAGAGGATCTTCCTGTTCCAGCCCCTCGCACAGAGTCTCAACACCCAGTAAATAGTAGTGCTCTTGAGCCATTTTTAAGATTTTAAGGAATACACATGCACATACATACAGAACAGACTCTTCAGTTCTTAAAACCTGGATCTTTGATGTTGTTGGATGTTGCCAGAATGTAAATTAAAAACATGAAAGTAGGTGGGCCTTAAACATATTAGAGAGAAAAAATGTTAGTCAGATTAAATGGTAGGAAGAGAGGAGGATATCATCATAGCCTCAATAATAATCATGATACCACTTATCTGCCATTGGAGGAGCACTTACTGTCTGTGAGGCACCATGCTAAATACATGCATTACTTCACTGACCATGCACATGTACAACACTATGAAGGAGTTGGCATTGTGGCTTCCATTTTACAGAAGAAGAAACTGAACCTTAGAAGCTGTAATTCCTCCAACTAACATTCTTAGCCTTGTGCAGTGTTACTACAATGGCAATGCTCCAGAAACTAGTACAAATATAAAAATGCTACCAGAATCATACCTTATACCTGAGTCAATTATGCACTGATATACTGAACAGATTCCACAATGACTTTCATATTCATTTGTTTATGTACTGATTCATTCTACAAAATTAAGTGAGCACTCACTATGTGCCAGACAGGATGCTAAATGCAAGGGTTATAAAGATGCAAACATACAGTCCCTGAACCTAAATTGTTCAGTCAAACCTAGTGAAACAAAGCAACATGTTGGGCTTGGACCCCCACTCACATCCTCATCTGTGTGTCTCACTGTGATATTCCCAAGGGGAGAGGGCTGCTTCCTATCTAGTCACTATCTGTATTACAGTTTCCAAACTATTGCTTCACTTTTTATTAGAGACACTGTTCTCTCAGCTCATATACTGCTTTCTAGGATATTTTGGATTAGTGATAAATGGCAAGTTGAAGCGTTCTATAAAGTAGTTTAGGGCATTTGAACTGAAAAAAGAGTGAACGATAAATGCATTTTGCTGGTAGAGAAATGAGAAAAGATCTAACAGCCCAGAATATCATGCAAATTGCAGTTACATCTTATCAGACAGTATTGTATAAGATTATCGACTGACTAAAATTTGTTGCTACTAGTCCCACAAGGCAGTATATTTATGGGGCATACATCAGAACATGGATTTTCCATGTACACAACACTACTTTTAAACAGTGTTCCTTGTCATGGAATCATATTTGTATTTCTGACTCAGTCTCTGTGGTTGCATAAAAGGCATGGCCATTTCCTTTCAGCCAAACAGGGTGATGCTGTGGTGCAGAGTGTGAGTGAAGAGAAAAGGAGCCAGGGGGTGGGGGTGGCTTGGAGGAGTGGCAGGTGAGCTAGGTCTGAACATCTAGGATCACATGCTGAGAACGCTTTCTTATTTTACCAGACTCACAAATATACATTAGTTTGTTCCCTTCCACAGCTGCAGTGCATTTCTTTTTCAAGAACATCTCTTTCTGAAAGCCTTTGACAAAATATACAAGCACAAAAGAATGAGTGGGACATGGAGAAGCCAAGTTTTTATAAAGTGGTAAGTTGGCAGGGGGTGGAAAAATGTTATCACTTCCACTCCTTGTTGGAAAATTAAGGGCCTTCTTTAAATCAAAATTTCCCTTTTGCTCTTAATATGACGACAGTCTAGAACACTCAGCCTGCTGATGAGATAGTGGCTTCTTGCTGGGCTTGGATTATTCAAGAGCTCTGCATTTAATCTCAGATGGCTGCCATTGGTCTTGAGGACAGCTGGACAGAGCAAGAGGAAGCAGTGGACCAATAGAAGTGGGTGTTGCCACGCTAGAAAATTAAAAGGTTGTTGACTTGCGGGACCATCCTTTTTTTTTTATTCTAGCTAGCGTCGCAGAGCAGACACATATCAGCCCATTCTCTCCGGCAACAAACAGGGTGAATGGGGAGGTGTGAAAAGGGAAGAAGATGCCCTAAGAACAAGCTAGAAAGACTAACAGTCCTCTGAGCTTTAAGGGGACATGGATGGTGATATAAATGATACAGGTGAGCAAGTGTGAACACCCAAGAGCAAGTGCAAGAGGGTGGAGGCTGTAGATCAGCTCTTCTTACCACACACCAAACCCGACTTTCAAGTCCTTGAGAGGCCTGAGGAGCTGAGAACTGCTCCTCACACACACCCCTCAACTTGTTTCCTCTGTCTCATTATGCCTCTCCAGGAAAGGTCAAGATTGTAATAATGTAAGGACCTTGTGTTCTTTCTCTTGGAGAACTGGAGTTCAGGAGACAGAAGTGTGTGTGTGTGTGTGTGTGTGTGTGTGTGTGTGTGTGTGTGTGTGTGTGTTTCTAAGAAACTTTTTTAAATTAATAAGTAAAAATTCTTCTTGGGCTTTAAATAGCTCCTCAAGGGAACTGCTAAGCCAGAAGCTAAAGAGAGATGGTCTTCCTCCTTTTGGAGGAAGAATGAGCCCTGTTTCTTAAAAAAGAACTACTTACCTTTTCTGGAGGCCCTCTCAGCCTCAAGAGTACTTGATTGTTTTCAGAGGAAATGGTCAGTTCCATTGCAAGCTGATTTCCCTCAGTATAAATGGAATCTTTCAATAAAGGAAAACCTCATGAGTGTGAAATTGTAAGGCCATGGGCAAGAGCCACCATACATGCAAGTTAAATTATTACTCTTCAAAATCCATGTATTAGATCTTTCAAAAGCACACACTCAAAGTTTTAATATAATCTTAAATGTTACATAGGTGATATCCAAATATAACAAAATATTTTTACACATATGCAAACACGCTCATAGCTACATTCAAATCTAGAGAAAGTATACATGTCTTTGTTCGCTATCTGTCATGCCTACAGTCAACGTCCAAACTGATAGAGGAGTTCCTAATGTTTATTCATATGTCCATTACTGAGTACTTTTTATGGGTTGAATTGTGTCTTCCAAGAAGATAGGTTAAAGCCTTAACCCCCAGTACCTGTGAATGTGACCCTTTTTGCTAAACGGTCAGAGTGGATATAATTGGTTAAGATGAGGTCATATTAGAGTAGGGTAGGCCCCATACTACAACATGCCTGGTTGCCTTATAAGAAGAGACACAGAGGCTGAGTCACAGAGATTGAAGACAGCCAAGGAATACCAAGAATCTTTGATCAAACACCAGAAGCTAGGAAAAGACAAGGGAAGAGTATTCCCTATCCGCTTCAAGGCAGCATGGCCCTGCCTATACCATGATTTTGAACTTCTAGCCTCCAAAACTGAGGCAAAAAAATCTGTGGTTTTAAGCCACTCAGCTAGTGTTTGTTATAACAGCCCCTGGAAACTGACCCAACACTGAAATGCTAGGTTTGATTAACATGATTAGCTCCCAGTTTCCAGATGATTAGAGTCCAGCCAACAATGCCCCCCCACACTGCTACTGAGTCACAGAGTTTTGAAAAGAATTAGTCAAGTTGAACCCTGACTTTAAGGTTTCTCTTGGAATCCCCACCTTAAATCCTACAAAAGACAGCCAGAGAAATAAAAAGGAAAACTCACTTCAGTTGGAAATCTTAATGCCTTCTCTTTGTCAGAAACTCCAGGTGGGTGTCATTTATTTCAATTTGCCTTGGGACACTTGACTTAGATTTTGTCTTTCAAACTTATGTCTCCTGTCCTTATGATCAGAGAGGGAGATATGATTTTAGTTGTCCCAAGAACATTTCTGGTCGGGCCCCCATTAAAATTAAATTGATTTCCTGACAAACTATGTCTCCACATCATAGTGGGTTTCCTTGGCAGAATCTGCACTCTATCTAGGCAAAGGGAAACAGAGAAATGGATCCTCTCTCAACTCAGCCTAGATTTTCCCAACTGAGTAGTTCTTTCTTTCTCCAAAATGATGTAGTGCTTGCATAACAGGGATCATTTTGAGCAGAAACTCTTAGACTTTGGAGTCGTAGAGGCCAATAAAATTTAAAAGAGAAAATAAAGATAGAAAATAGGTAGCAGATATTTTATTTTGCCAAGTAAAACATCTATTATCTCTTATCATTAATTCTTAAAAACAAAGTGAACATTTTTACTTCACAAGGATGGGGGAATAAAAATATCAGTTTGAAGGACAGTTGTTCATACTGACTTTGATCTCCTTATTTTTCTTATTCCTCCACAGATCAGGGTTTCATTATGGAGCAGCATCAGCTCCTGCATTGGCATTTAGAAACCACTGACCTCAAGAATGTTACCACTATCCATCTTGCTTTGCCTCCACAAACACCAATATGAGCTCCAGCCCCGCCAGGAGAATGACAATTTGAGATTAATATACCACAGTTGAAAACATTCCCTTTGTCTGCTGGACACTAAACATGTAGGAGCTGAAGATCTGCTCATCCACTGAGTATTACTTGCACCAAGCAAAATGTCCTGCACATGCATATTAAAAGTTTTTTACATTTATTTATTTTTGACAGATAGAGTGAGACAGAGTGTGAGAAGAGGAGGGGCAGAGAGAGAAAGAGACACAGAATCCGAAGCAGCCTCCAGGCTCTGAGCAAACATTCAGCACAGAGCCTGATGCAGGGCTCGAACCCACGAACTGTGAGATCATGACCTGAGCTGAGGTCAGACGCCTAACTGACTGAGCCACCCAGGTGCCCCAGCTCATGCATGTTAAATATGTATCTGTGGATAAACAGAAGAAAGGGATTGTACGAATAATTGTTGACCTTGTTCTCATTGCCTATCTTGATACCCATACCATTAAACTACCTAAACTATTTACCTTTATTGTAACCCTTTGGTCATATTGGTGATTCTCAGATGCTAAGAATGATCATATCCCCGCTAAAGTATGACCAATTGGAAAACAAAACCAAAGAAAGATGGTTAGAGGATGAATAGTGGCCAAAGGCTCAAAGATAAGATTAATCCCAAGATCCAGTATAAAGAATGACTCCCAATAATGAGAAACAATTTTTGGAAAAATACATATCTTGGAATCAAGAATCTATGTGTTACAGCCAATGTTTTATAAATGACAATTCTATTAGAAAACTCACCCAGAAATGTCAACATGATTATGAGGGTACTTATTTTAAAAATATAGGTGGCTCCTTATGCATCCCAAAGTGCAGCACTGAAAAATAAATTCTGACTTTGGCATGTCTAATATGCTCTACAAATAAAATTAAGAAATGAGCAAAATAAGAACTTGGCCATGATGTTTACTGTGTTTCCAGCATCAGCTGAGTGCTCACTGCTGGAGTTCCCTTTGTGATTCTCAAGAAATTCCTACCTCATTCTCCTGATAACTGTTGCAAACCTCACCCTCATTTATCCTGCCATCTCAGAGAGGATCCCACTTCTTATGACTAAGAGTAAATTCATTTGAGGTGAGCTCATTTGGTGTCTGTCTCCCTTAGCCCCTCCTCTGCTTCTCCCTTGCTCTGGGCCCATCCTTCCAAATTCTACAGGATCATGGCCTTTCCCATTTGTAGACCTTCAATCTCTTCCACTAATATTTATTTCTACCTGTAAGCATGCTCGTATCCAATTTATTCTTTACAAAAAAAGGAGAAAGAAACAAAAGACTCAGGGTACTCATTCTTTCCTTTGTTTGCTACCCTAGTCTTCTTAAAAGAATATTAATGCCTTTACCCCCATGTTTATTCACTTCTTAATCCCTAGCACCCTGGCATGTGGAAATATTCTAAATCCATGACAACTTCCTAAGTATCAAATTGAGAGACTTTTTCTTATATTTGATTTCTCTTAATCCCTATAGTGCCTGACCCTGACCCTGATCATTCCTTTCATGAAATACTCTTCTCCCATGATACTGAGGCCATTACCATCCAGATTATTTATTTTTCCATCTCTTTTAAAAGATCTCTCCATCCACTTCTCACCCCTGACAGTAATTTTAGCCATTATGCCAGATCTTTGAATAATCCCATCCATTCTAATGGCCTCATTTACTTCCTTAGTATTTCCAAACCTCAAGTTCCAGACATATTTCCAACTCTACCTATCTATCATCTATTTATCTATTTATCACGTATCATCTCTTATAGGTATCTTAAATTCATCCACTCCTTTATTTTAGCCAGAAACAAATTCTATTTCCTGGCATCCTTAATTTTGTTCATTGCAACATGCTCCAGAATCCTTTTCTCCCTCCCTCGGCCAAGCCACACAGACTGAAAACTTATTACTTAGTCATCTTCAACTCCTCTCTATGCTTGACTGATTTCTCATCTTCAAATTCTTGTCAAGCCCAGCCATCAACTTTAACTCACTACCAACTCCCTAACTAGGCCTGCACAGTTGCAATCAATTTGCTCCCCTGTCCAAAAGTCCTGTTTTCATACTTATCTTAAGATAAACAAAATGTGCAGATAGATCAACATGAGGAGTTGACTGTCATACATTTTTATGGCCAATGAAATGTCATTTTTTCTGATATAAAAAGACAAACTTTTATGTATTCATTAATTTTTGTATTCATTTAGGCATTTGGGCCACTTCTAGATAAAGTTATACCATCATGCAGAAGTGGTACTGAAACACGCATATTGCTGACTAGCCATATGAGCTTGCAAAATAACTGTTTTATATTGCCCTCAAATCCCTACCCTTCAAGCCATGTGAGGTTCTGGGGGTGGGAGTGAGGGAAATAAACTGGATGATTCCTTTCTATATGTATTCCATCCAGAGCCAGCATATATGCATATGAGCACCGACTATTACTTTGATTCTGTCAAAAACCCTGTGATATCAATATTATTGTCCATATTTTTAAAAAGCTTTTTATTATTAAGTAATCTCCATACACAACATGGGACTAAAACTCACAAGACCTTGCTCTCAAACCCCGAGATCAAGAGTTACACCCTCTACTGCTGAGCCAGGCAGGCACCCCTATTGTCTGTATTTTATAGGTTCAGAGAATGAAGTCAAGAGAGATGGTTAGGAAATGTCTAAGTTCCATTTATTACACTGTAGAGGTAGGATTCAAGCATGATCCCAACTCCAGCTTTATAGTTCTCTCGGGAATGCCAAAGAAACCACTTTTAAAGGTTGTGGTACTAGAAGTGATTCAATGGGCCATGGAGCTCTGAGGGTAAACCTGGATTATATTGGATGTAATATCCATTGTCCCATGGTAGTGTATACCCAGTCCCCACCATGACTAGCTTTTTAAAACCTGTCTAGATGTTAGGCTTGGAACTCTTGGCATGGAAATCACCCACATGCCATGACTGAGGAGCTTGAAACCATGAATATCAGCATCTGCCTTCAGGTCCCTGTAATAACCAACACAAAAACAGCAGGAAATGAAGGAAATATGCATATATGTGGTTTTCTGTTGCATTATTGCGTTGGGTTTTTCTTTTTTTTTTGGTTAAAGTGTTTCCTAAACCCATTTCTTTAAAGATGAGTGAAAAGCTATATCAATAAAATAATAATAGGGTGCTAGTAATTATTCGATTCACCTTTCTCACTCTCAGCCTGGACTCATAGTCCCCTTTATTTATGTTCTGAAGGGAAATTTTTGCTTCCTGAAAGAAATGCCCACCCCATGTGTGAGTGTGTTTGTGTGCATACGTGTGTATGTGCGCACAAAAGAGAGGATAGAGGCAGAAAGCTGCCTTTCTGGAAATGTGAGTTTCCTTCTGAGAATATTAGAAAGCCCAAATTTTAGCTGTGGATTCAAGCTGTTCTCTAATATAACACTAATAGGAATAAACCTAATCTTTTTTTTGTCTATTTCTTTTTAAAAAAATCTGTCTGTAATCTGCTTGATTGATTTCAAATTCAGCAGTGAGGAATAAAGGGGTATGTTAACTCTAAAGTCCCAAACTCAACACTCATAGAAATTCCCTGAGGTCTATATTATCTTCATTTCACAGATGAGAAAACTGGGACTTACGGCCTCTAAGTAACTTACTTTCACTTGCCTAGTCAACAGCAGATTGGGCTTTAAAACTCACGTGTCTGTTCAACTGCAACGCCTGTGCATTCACCCACTGAATTATAGTGCTGGCGCTTAACCCTGGGTGATTTCACAGCTCCAAGGTCTTGTTCTTCTGACTTTGCTGCTGGTAGCCCAGGGTTGATAGAAGGAACTGAAGCGGGAGCCTCAGCAATCCCAAACCTGGGGTCTTTAGTCATCTGGCAATAAATAAGTAACCAATAGTCTCCTCCTTAAATCCATTCACTTAAAGCATTTCACATGCCATGAATCTCTCCATGTCTGAAGCAGGCATCATGTTATGACCACTCAGAACAGGTCACTTCTTTTTCAGGTCTAAATTCTCACTATGAAATGCCTGGTGCTGCTCTCTGCAGGCAGAGGTGTGGCCAGGGCTCAGTGCCTATGAGCTCTCCTAAGCAACCACAGGCAGTTTAGCACAAACGGCCCTACAACCCAGCATTAATTTCCTGTCTTCCAGTCTGAGGCTCCTGATAAGCAGTTGTCTGGCTAAGGAGATGAAGGAAAAGCAGGGTCCCATCCTAGCAAGCTTGCTACTTTGTTCCTCCCTGCCAGAGTTCTTCCCTCCAGCTGCTGTTGCCCAGGGCTTAGGATGATGGCTGGAGTCATTTTCAAACAAGCCCCTCCTTCCTCCGCTTCGCTCCCAACCCAGGCCCAGCTTCCACTGCTTTCTGCGGGTGCCTCTGCAGGCCTGGCCATACACCACTTCAGAGAATCTCAACCATGATTGAAAACTGTCTTTCCACAGCAGGCAGGGAGATGAAATGTTCCCCTATTTCAATTATTTCCCCTTCTCAAGCAAAGAAATGAAAAACAACTTGGCTCATAAAGAATAAAAAAGAAATCCAGGTCTTTTTGAATTAAATTTTCTCTCAAAACTTAGAGAAGCTGAAGGTATTTGTGTGAATACTGGTGCACAATTAGTTAATTGCTTTTTCTGGAGGAAATACTCAGGTACGTATCATCCGTGGCCTCCTCTTCAGACACTGTCACTATCCCTCAACCCAGATACCAATAAAAAAGCAGGACTAAAAGGGAGAGGCCAGAAAAAGAAGTGAGTTGTGGTAGGGTAGATGTATTTCTTGAGCCTCAGGAGTTGAATTGGGAAGGCAGGGCAAAGACTGATATGGCCTCTGTTTTATATTCACCAGACAAAACAGTTTCACCCTCCTACATTTGCATATGAAACCACTCTATATGTTTCATTGTAGCTTTCCATTTACTTAACCCTTGCAAATAAATTTCATCCTTTTCCAGGTCCCTCCTTTTCTCTTCTTAGAAATAACACGTTCAGAATTTTGCATAATCTTGGAAGTGTCCAGGGCAGTGATTTAAGAATACAAATTTCATCTGATGTTGCAGTAGAAAAAAATTGCTGAACAGAAACTGGTCTAACATTCTCCACCTGTAGGAAGGGAGAAAGTGGTTTCAATGAACTAAGAGATCTTCCGTTGCCTCAGCTAAAATATGAATTACCAGATGGCTTTGGAGGAGCACTTCATTCGGGAAGTCTACTCTGCTCCCTACTCCCACTACATGCAGGACAAAATTAGATCCCTTAATGTTTATGCATATCTCTAGAATAACACTTAACAGTTGCTCTGTTGACCAACACTTGCTTGATCTATGTGTGAATAATAGCACTCTGTCCCTTGCATGTTGTAATTGACTGATATGTATTTCAGGAAGGAGGAAGGATGCAGTGCACATAGGGGTCTGATTTGTTGACATAAATTTTTACCCTAGCTGCATGAAAATAATGAAACCTTTGAGGTCTCTTGTGAACCACTTTATCTGCAGATGATATGGTGCCAAGAGTGTCAAGTATTTCAAGAAGGTAGGAAATCCCTATGGCTTGGGATCCCCTGCTAATCAGAAGGGCAGTTGGTGAGAAAGCAGGAGTTCTCATCAAGAGCGAGGAGAGAGCAATGGTCAGGTGCTGCCCCTCATAATTTCCACTCACTATCTTAAACAGCTTGGGCTTTTTTCTAATCCATTAGGGAAGATTATTCTAGCCTGGTAGCTAAAGAATTTCTATAGAGGCACTACCCCCATTGTCAGAACAACAAAAAAAATTTCCAACGTGGTCTGGTTTATCCTGTAGACTCTGTCCCTTACTGAAGCTCACTCCTAGCTCTAGAGACACCTTTCAGAAAGATTGCAATGTGGAAAACCCTCCATGGATAAAAAGTCATCCATTGATCTATGTGTCTGTTTTTGTGCCAATACCATACTGTCTTGAGGATGACAGCTTTGTAGTAGAGGCTAAAGTCTGTGATTGTGATGCCTCTTGTTCTGGTTTTCTTTTTCAATATTGCTTTGGCTATTTGGGGTCTTTTGTGGTGGGAGGGGAAGGGGGATGGAAGGTGGTGG
>NC_043710.1:81267190-81336881 GCF_006229205.1 Suricata suricatta | reverse complement strand
TGCTGAATCCCAGTTTTCAAGTGGCTGTACCCAATTGATTCTAAAATGCAAGCTGAAAGAATAAACCTTTCATGGCTGTGGTTCATTTTGCTGTGGGCAGAGGTTTGGGATTGTGCTATGAATACTGTCCCCTGATTTAGGAATTCCATTTGAATCTGAGTGTAGTTCTAAATACCTGTGTGCTTTGAGAAATCTCACCTGCTTCAAGAGCAACTTATATTCATCTCTAAAGGGAGGAGTTGGGCCTGACACTCATGCAGACCCCTCCTACCTTCTGATACTCAAAAGTCAAACTCAAAAGAAACCCTTCCTTCACTCCTTTGCCTCTTGCCATTCGTAATCAGCAAAACTCTTTTACTAGAGCAAAGAATCACTGGAAATATTAACAGGAGAAGTCAATATATTGAGCTGTGTGGCCTTTTCCTGTTCTGAAAATATTTCATGTCTTTATGTTCTTACACTGAGAAAAACCTGGTCTGTGCCAATCTAAATCAAGTAGCAAGGGGAGGCAGAAAGGGAGGAGGAACCAAACAAAACCTGTGATTTGGGTCTTTCAAATGGCAAACTCATTATGCCCTGGCATCCTGACAGTCTTAGAGATAGCCTGTCCTGTCAGAGGACCTTCTGACTGCCTCAAGCTCACACACACAGCTATTGTCACAGGGATCACAGCAGGTCTTGGCAGCAGACACTGAAAATGTCAGAGAGCAAAGGAGGTATATGGGAGATGTCATTGAGGGCTGGGGGAGCAGTTGTAATGTCTGCAGTACAAACAACAAACAGCCAACTAGAAAATGGCCCACATGGTTAGCAAGATGGAGAGGGGGTTGGATGCAGAGAGGAGGGTGAGGAAAAGAGGAACAGGAAGAGCAGAACTAGAACAGGTCGAGTTCACACTTCCCTTCAAGGGCCACAGATACTGGAAATCAGGCTTTGTCCACTGAGCTGTCAGTTCATTTACTACCAACTCTGCATGCTAGGCACAGACAGACAAATTTGAATTAGGGAAGGTAACACATTGCTGGGTAAAAGTCATCGGCTTTAAAATAGACACACCTGGATTCAAATCTTGGCTTTACTTATGATTTGGGGAAATGACAAAAAATCCCAGAGCTTCAGCTTTACCTTAGCCAAGGATAATAACATGACCCAGTAAAACAGTTTAAAGATTTACATGAGATCTTACAAGTAAAATGCCTGCCACATGGCAGGCACTCACCAAACAAGAGCTAGTAGACAAGTTCCTGCTCTGGAAGCTTAGAATCTCTAGGGAGGCAGGGGAGAACCACAGTTACTTGCAATTTCATATGCTAGAAGATACATAAACAAATGAGTTAGAACACAAGAAATGGAGTAATTAATTCTGCTTAAAGTAATGAGAAGTAATGAGTAATAAGTGAAACAAGGAGGGAGTTCCAGAGGAGGATCCAGGAAATGGAAGAGTAAGTTTGATGTCAGAAAGGCAAGTCAAGAGGTGTTTGTTCAGCTGAGATGTTTATGGTCAGAGGGTGTGTCAGGAGAACAGACAGGGAGCAAGAAAGACACAGGGTCATGTACACTGATTTATGTTGTCTGGATGTTCTCTCAGACAGATAGGAAATGAGGAATCATTGAAGTTCTTCTCAATTTTGGAGTGACTTTCGTCAGCTGGTAGTTTGAGGATCAGTCTGAATGAACACTGGGCTGGAAGAAAGCCTTGGGAGACTCCAAGACATGAGATCTTTGTCATAGGGTGTGTTTTAGTTGCTATTAGAATGCTTCATTTGGAATAGCTTTGGAATTAAGGAAGGGACAATGACACTGATAACAGAGAAGAAATGTCATAACAAAGGAACAATCTTCAACCGCTAAAGGGAGTCCGCTAAAGGAGAGAGTGCTATTACTGCTTCAGTCAGATCTATTTATGATACCACTTTTCATGAACCAAACTTTATTTGCCAGTTTAATTTTAACTGATTTATAAACTTTAAGAAACTTTCATAGAGTTGCCTAATGATTTGACTCCTTTAAAAAAGGTGTATGAGGGGCGCCTGGGTGGCTCAGTCGGTTGAGTGTCCGACTTCGGCTCAGGTCATGATCTCACATTTGTGGGTTCGAGCCCCGCATCAGGCTCTGTGCTGACAGCTAGCTCAGAGCCTGGAGCCTGCTTCAGATTCTGTGTCTCCCTCTCTCTCTGCCCCTGCTCTGTCTCTGTCTCAAGAATAAATAAAACATAAAAAAAATTAAAAATAAAAACATAAAAAAATTTTAAAAAATTTAAAAAAAAGGTGTATGAAATTGTACCCCTTCCTAAATCTCTCTTAAGTATATTGTCATGCCATTTTCTGACTTCCCATAGGCCCTGCACACTCTGTAAGTCTGCATACAAGGACGTGGACAGCATGCCATATGGTCCCGTCCTGTATGAGTTGACCACCACACTGGGGAGACACAAACACACACCATGAGTATGGGGCAGTTCAAAAGATCATTGACCATTCAAAATAATAATATAAATAGCACAAAGTATATATTTGCCAAATAAGTGTATTACAGAACTCGGAGGCAGAGGAAGGATTGAGAGTGGCCAGGAAAGGTAGGCTTCCTTGAAAGGGACATGGGTGGAATGTAAAAGCAGGTACATTCATCTACTTCAAGAGAGGATCTTCCCTCTGTTCCACCTCCAGCACCTGGTTTTTAAATCCTTTCCCCAAAGGCACTTGAAGAAGCATTATACCTGAAAAAGTACTTAGGAGCAGATACCATATTCAAGACAATCTCAATTTCATTTGATTTTTCACTGATTAGTTTCCAAATATTAGCTCTTTTGTCCATAAACGGAATTAGCAGTATATTGTAATGCGAGGATCTATGGCTGATCCCTTCCTCATTGTTAATTCATTCTTAGTATGATTCGCTTGCCCACCAATAAAATCAGAGCCTGACTGTCCACCCTTTTGCTAACCCCAAGTATGTTGATGAGATAAATGCATTTATGAATGAAATAAACGTGAAGGACTCTAAACTCCATAAACAAAGGACTATTTAAATTTTAAAAGAGCTACATAAAACCATGCTTTATAATTCTGGATAAATAATAATTACATGAATGAACTGACAAATAACCACCTGTTGAGGACCTACTCTACTGTAAGCACCATACAAAAGAAATTTAGAGGATTTGTAAAAAGTAAAATATGTCTCCATAAAAGCTAAAATGTCAAGGGCAATGTCTTATTCATTCTTTTATCTCCAACTCACTACCTGGGAGGAGGTTGGGGGATGAGGACAGAAGGAAAAGATAAGATATAAACAGGCCCGGCCCGTGGGTGGATCAGTCAGTTGAACATCCAACTCTTGATTTTGGCTCAGGTCATGATCCCAGTGCTCTGGGATCTGTGCTGAGCATGGAACATGCCTGAGATTCTCTCTCTCTCTCCCCTCTGCCCCTCTACACTGCTTGCACTTTCTTTCTAAAATAAAAAAGAAGAATTAATATATATGTATATATAATAAACAGGAACAATGTGAAGAGAAATGGCTGACCCTTTATTTCATACTATAAGCAAAGCAATCCAATAGAAATATAATATATGCCAAACATATAATTTTTGCCATAAATATAATTTAAAATATTCTAGTAGCCACATAATAAAAAATATATATAGTGAGGGGCACCTGGCTAGCTCAGTGGGTAGAGCATGCAACTCTTGATCTCAAGGTCATGAGTTCAGGCCCCATGTTGGGCATAGAGATTACTTAAGAAAAATAAAATTAAATAAAATTTTTAAAAATATACAGTGAAATTATTCTAACACATTTTGTTTAACTTAGTATATTAAAAATATTGTCTTTTCAACATGGGTACTAGCCGCACTTCAAGTGTTCAAGAGCCACATAAGGCTAGTGACCACCACACTGGACAGAACAGTGATAGCTACTGACTGGTTTCTTCCATCAGAAAGTTGAATTTAAAAATATCAGCAAGGAAACAAACAAAACTGGGTATGAAATTTTCTGGGGAAGAAGTGTATAGACCACGCTATCAGAGCACAGGAGAGGAGCTCTCCATAGCCTGGAGAAGCCAGACTGGAAAGGCTTTCCAGAGGAAGAAATAGCTGAGGTAGACCTTTCCAGGTCAGCAGAAAGTAGCCATAGGGAAAAGGAGATGAAGGCAGAGGGTCTGCATGAGACACAGGTAGAAAATAACCACACAGAGAACTACCTAGGTGTGCATGGGGGATGGCCAAACAGAGAAAGTTCATAAGGAAACCATCAGCTCACCAAGGGCCTCTTCTGTCAGGCTTTGGAATTCAAATTGCATCCTGCAAAGGCAGAGGGGAGGCCAGGGCTGCAGTTGGCTCCTGGCCCCCATCATTAGGTTACAGTCCCCTCAAGGACAGGATTACATAGTGTAGTCTTTTTGTCCTGGCTGACTTCTGGATAAAGGAAGATACATGCTGTTTCCAAATGGTGTTCCTCTCATGGGTAAGTTCTGGGCATTGTACTGGGCATCAGTGATAGGAGTGAAGCTTCCTGAAACTCCATGAAGGACTTCTCTCTTTAAACTCCATTCTTCCAAGGTTAAGTTTGGTGTAGGAGGAAGGATCTGAAAAGGTACTGGAAGTCTCCTGGCCTCACTCCTTGTTCTCTCTGTCTCTCTCTGGACTTTTGTTCCCAAAGCCTGGAGAGGTTATGAAGACCTAGAAACAGCCCTTCTGAGAGCAATTACAACCCTAGACACCCCAAGGTCAAGTGGCTATAAGCAGCTCTTAGACACTGGTCAAAGGGTTTACAGCTCCTCCGTTTCCATTCTACCAAAGTGCTTATTGCTCATTTCCTCTCAAGTCAAGTGCTTTACAAGAGAGGGGCCAGACTTGACTGTGGGCTTGGAAGAAATAGGAAATAGACTGTCTGGGGTCTAAATCAGGCTATAGCCCATGCATAAGTTCCCCCAAATTCACAGCTCTCAGTGCGGGCAGCCCATCAAAATCATCTGGGCACTTTTAGAACATTGATGGCCAGGCTTTAGCCCAGACCAATTAAATTGGAATCCTGTAAGAAAGAGCCTGAGGACCACTATTTTTGTTTGTTTGTTTTTGATTTTCGGATCAGGTGATTCTCATGAACAGACAGAGTGGAGAGTCTCTGCTCTTTACCATCAGGCTAGCTTGCAGCAGACCAACTGTGTTGAGGTTTAGGCTCCAGACTCGTGGAAGTAGGGACTGTACATTTCCCTGACCTTGCCTCTTGGCTGTTTCTGTTGGAAATTTGAAGGGAGTGATAAAAGGTAAGACATGCACAGCCTTTAGTTGTCCTAAATATAGAGGATTCAACTTGGTATCATCCTATGACGGCCTAACACAGTACTGGGCCCATCATGGCTTACTTTGCTTTTGATGAACTGTTAAAAAAGCATTACAATAGATGTGTGGGAAATATATTAAGGGTACTGGGAATGAGGTAAAACATCATAGCAGTAACTTGGATAAGAAATAAGAAGGCCCAAGGGTGCCTGGGTGACTCAGTCAGTTAAGTATTCAACTCTTGATTTTGGTTCAGGTCATGATCTTACAGTTCATGGGCTCAAGCTCTGTGTCGGGCTCTGTGCTGGGCTTGGTGGGGACAGCATAGTGCCTCTTGGAATTCTCTCTCTGCTCTTCTACCCACTAATGCACGCTCACTCTCTCTCTCTCTCTTAAAATATATAAATAAACTTAAAAAAATAAATAACAAGGCCAAGATTTATACTAGATGGTGTTTGCTTTTGTTGAAATGAGGGTATAATGAATAATGGATTAAGTTGATACTACTTGTTTGTTTGCTTTGGATGATAAACACTGATTTAGGAAACTTTCACATGAGAGATGAGACAAATATTTATGTTCTAGTTTTCTTCTGCTTTATATTTGGATGGCAATTTGATTCCACTTTAATTGGTGATATTTATTTGCATATCTTTACCATGAGTTGAATGTTGGCAAGTAGGGTCAGTATTCCTATTCATTAGTCACAGGTAAGGAGATAAGCTGGTGATAGTCATGCTGAACCGACTTGGCTGAGGTCACACCGTTGACTTGCAAGTCTGGACAAGAGTTTGCATTCTTATTTCCTCTTCTTTGGGCACTACAAAATTCTAGGGTCCACAGAAGCCTGTGAAGAACTATCTGTGAAGAACGCTGGGTCTTTGCAGACGCTGGGGAATACAGCCACTCATCACCTGTGCTATCTTGACCAGGCCACCAGAGGTATGGAGGTCAGCAAGGTACCTGAGGCAAACACAGAGCCCCTTCCCCAATACTCCAGCTTCCAGAGCCTTCCCTTTCTAACCCACTGAGACAATTTACTCTCAACATCCTCATTCATTCATTCCAGTGACAAACGCTACATCTAGAAAGGGGACCCTTATGCAAAGAACCCTCCAGAAAACCCATTGCCTACAGCATCCCAAAGGTCTACCTCCCCAGCTATCCTGCATTCACACTGAATTCAGACATATCTGGGACCCTCTGGAGACACAGAGGGTCAAGCATCAAATGAGGGATGGTGAGTTACACAGCTGAGTTCAGCAAGAGTAGGTGAATGCTGGATTAGGGTGGCAACCCTCAACAGAAAATGGTACCTGTGGTTCGGATAGCCTGATGACCTACACTTGAGTCCCGGGGTGATTTTGACTTGAATATGGAAACAACTAAAACTAAATGTGCTGGTTCACTCCATCCTATATGGATAACCCAAAAAGAAGAGGATAGCAACTCAGCAGTTACAGTGGGTGACTGGATGCTGTGTAATCAAAGGGAGATATTGGCATGTGCCGAGTAGGTGAAAACAGTTTCCATCCACATCGGGCTGTCAAAGGCAGCTGTCCCCACCAGCACAGACATCCCTGGGTGAACACCAGCAGCTAGCTGAAGATTGGGGGTACCAGGGATTGTGACCACAACAAACAATGGAGAACAGGAAACAACAGACAACCCCAAGAAACCAAAAAGCTCCTCCAGGGATTCATTTGCAATGTGGTTTGGGCTCCCAGAACTAGCCAGAAGGGCCTTTAGAAGATCTTCCATTCCCACCGGGTGGGTGGGTGGAGGCAAAGCTTGGGAAAGACTCGTTCCGACTATTATTGTGACTCCATTAAACCCTGCCCTGGTGAGGCCAATGGAATGAAGTTTCAAGAATAAATAGCAGCTTATGTTTTATCTCTCCCAGGGACACTTGAATTTTAATAAGTCTGAAATCCTCAAACTAGAGGTATGTTTTCAGACAGATCAGCCTGAAATGCTCAGGTATTTGGAGCAGTGGGGATTTCTGAGCAAGGGTGTTTCCCCATGTTTTTAAAGTCACATCTCATAAATAGTTGCCTACATAGCTTACACAGGACACCAACTTTACTCACACCACGCATAGTTCACTGGGCAAGGCTGTGTGGTCAGACAAAAAGCCAGGTTCAAATTCTGGTTCCGCCAGAATTTAGCTGAACCACAGTGAGGCAAGTTTTCAGGTGTTTTTTGTTTGGTTTGGTCTGGTTTGGTTTTTTTTTTTTTTTGTAGGTTTGCTATGTCTGTTTGTTCTGTAACTGTCTCTGAAGCCATTTCCTCATCTTCAAAATTGTGACACTGTGATCATTTATTGAGATAGACAATGCATGCAGAGCTGCTGGCACAGGCATTTGCAGATGCTTACTAACACCAGCACAGAGCCGCCTCCTCTGTCCTAGTATGCAAACATCATGGCTTTAGTGAGCTCTGCCCCACCTCCACTCCCCTGTCCATCAGGGTGCTGCTGTGAGGTGTCCCTTATGGGCACAGCCCTGTCCTGGCCCAGGGGGAGCTAGTTTCTGCTGTTCTCCTTTAAAGGAATTGCAGGTCCCACCTGGGGCCTGAGCCGTCTGTGTGCTTCATCACTTCTAACCACCTGTATCCTGAGATGCCAGCAGGTCCAATTCACTAGGTTTCTACTG
The DNA here is from genome assembly GCF_006229205.1 of Suricata suricatta. Lineage (NCBI taxonomy): Eukaryota > Metazoa > Chordata > Mammalia > Carnivora > Herpestidae > Suricata > Suricata suricatta. The sequence continues at coordinate 81,328,942 of NC_043710.1, read as the reverse complement.
TCTCCCAGCTCCCTCTTAGTCTTCTGGCAAATAGATCAGAGGCTTAAAACACTTTGGGAGGGTTTTCCACAGTTTTCCTGGGCCCCAGCTTTCTCAGCAGCCACAACATCTGAGCACAGATTGAGCAACATTAATGAAACACCCTGTCTCAGCATTTCACTCTCCACTTCTCTTCTAAAATGTTCACAAGAATGTTCAGGCAGTTCTTTTGAAGATACACACATACACACACACACACACACCCTGAAATCTCCTACCCAAGGCCTGAGGCCAGCTGTGTGTGAGAAGCCAGCTCACTCTGGACGTGTGATTTTGTAGTCTGGGAAGGCACAGTGGTGGATTACCCAAGAGAATGGCCTTACAGTTTTATAAACTATTTATTAGGCCCGTCCTGGAGAGCTACATCAATATGGCCGTCGGTGAAGCAAAGCAGAAGCTATAAAAATATCATCTATCCCAAACAAGCTTCATAATCAAACAAAGCCCCGTGCTGGCTGGGACAGGCTTGTGTTCTGACACATAAGGGCCCTTTCCATCTTTAAAACAGACCATTAAAACACCAGAACACTTTAACTCACAGAAGTCTAAATCAAAAGGGAGGGGAAAAAAGCGCTCTTTTCTGCAGGAGTAATAATGCTGTTTCCAGCTCCTAGAAAAGCTTGTTGCGATATAGATGCAATATTGCTTTTTTGATTGTGGCTTTTCAGATTCTTTCCAACACCCAGAAAATTTCCTAGAGGTTCAAAAAATTGCCCCTTTCCTCCCTGCAGGAATCTTTTTCTTCCCTTACTCTAGCACAGTGAGTGTGCTGTGATCTCCACACTATCATTTTGCTGTTTGCCCCATAAATAAAAAGATTCAGTTTGATACATATGCCAGAAGGAAGTCATAATCATAATCATAACCAGAATTCGAGCAATAGGGGATGGGTGCCCTCTTCCAATCCCCCAAGGCAAAGGAGAATAGCAAGCAGGTCAATACACTGGTGGTTACTCTGATTAACATTTCCAGCCAGTATCCTTCCAATTGGCTCCAAAACATGTCTTAATAAACTGCATTCCAAGTACTCTGTATTTCTGCCTTATTGCATCTGCTATAGTGAGATAATATGTGGACTTGAGAAATAGTGACATTCGGTGGCTGAGCTGCAGAGGGTTACATGAGGAAGCTAGATCACACTCCCCTCCACCTGGCATACTGCCCTATATCTTCCCATCATGATTCTGGAAGTCTGCAGCTAAAATTCGCACATGGGGCTGCTCTTCTCTGGACTGCATGCTCCAGATACGGATACTGAGGGAATTAAAAAGAAAGGAAAGAGAAGCTATGGGTGGGGAGGGGTGGGGGGAATGGTCACTCACCCTTGTGCACCAATGACTGCCTGCTCTGTAAAGAAGTCTGAGAACACAGATATGCACAGCTTAATAAGCCACAGCCACCTGATAATCCCGACTCTCTCAGTATGGGAAATACCCCCTTGGAAATCTCAGTTGTTCTTAGAGCTAGGTAGAGTTTGTGAATGGCAATGAGGTAGAAAGGACAGAGCAAGGACTGAGGTGGCCCAGCAGTTCTACGCAAAGGATAGGCACCACACAAAGGACCTTCCTATCACACACCCTCTGTGACTTCAGTGGGTACATAGGGGGAGAAATCATATTTTTATTTACTTACAAAACACATTTGATTTTTGATTATTATTAATTTTAAAAAATTTTAATGTTTATATGGGGAAAGAGAGAGAGAGCAGGGGAGGGGCAGAGAGACAGGAAGACACAGAATCCAAAGCAGACTCCAGGCTCTGAGCTGTCAGCACAGAGCTCGACGCAGAGAACAAATTCATGAGACGTGAGATCATGACCTGAGCAGAAGTCAGACACTCAACTGACTGAGCCACCCAGGCACTCCACACATTTGGCTTTTAGAATTCAGAGTCAGAAAATGGATTATCTCAGAACTCCATGAGCTGTTAGTAAATCACTTCACAAAAAGCGAATAGATTTCAGGCTGATGAGTATCTTCATGCCGAGGATATATCTGACAGGTAATGTGTAGAGATCTGGGGCCCCTTCAGGAAACTGGCAGTAAAAATTAGCCACGAAACAATAAAACACTAAATGTTTAGAATCTACGCTTCACGTTGCATGTACTGTGGAGACTCAAACAAAGAAACAACAAAGAGTAAACAGATCGGTGTTCTGGACTCAGTCTCATCAATGGCCATCTTTATTGCTTTAATCGAGTCAAACCTTCTGGTTCCAATTTACTTAAAAAAAAAAAGTTCAAGGTTGAACTGTGTCATGGCAGTGACCTTTTGCACTCTAAGCAGAATCTACACAGTAAATCCAGTAGCACATAGGTTCCCATCAGAGTTTGATCGAATCAGTGGGAAGTCTTGACTAAGGAGTCTGTTCTCTTTGGGAGCTTCCTCTTTGTACCCTAAAAAAAATCCTCAGAAAGGAAAAAAAATCCAGATGGTTCATGAGAAAGAAAAATACTGTAACAGGTCTTTCACTTTCAAACTTCTCCCAGCAGCACAGCTGGATCTTCTATGTGAGAGGAGTTAGGGAAATCTCAGGGAGAGCTGCGAACAGTGAAAATGATATGATTTTCTGGGAAGTGGTGGAAAGAAGCACTGCCTCTCCTGAAAAAGTCATCAGTGTGCGTCCTGGTGGCACCACAGCCGTAGCCCACTGAGAGGGATTTTCGTCAGTGACAACAGCGTGAGGCAGAGTTCTGCAGAGGCAAATGGGCTTGCATAGCAACAACTCTCGCACGTCTGCTGGGAGGCAATCACACCCACAGACTACGGCAGACCCACAGACTCCCCTGCCGCGTGAAACTGGGAACTGAAATCACAGCGCTCCTCCACGAAGACAGTCTACTGTGCCTCTGTGATGCCTGCCTTTTTCTCCCCTTCAGCTTGGGCCACCTCTTTCCCCTCTGGTTCCTACTCGTACTGGGAAATGGTCCCAAACTGGTGAATGAGACGCCTTGATGTACATCCACCTTGGAAAAACAGCCATGAAAACTAAAATAACATGCTATAGCTTTATCATAATCTCACTGATATGAAACAGATATTAGATCTCCAAAATGCCACTCTACTTAGATGAATTAACAGGGACAAAATGTGTTCAAGGGCAAATGTACTGCAAGCATAAAGTTTTGAATCCAACTTTTTCCATTGGAGAAATACTTTAGTAATACCACTGAATAAATAACCAAAAAATAAAGACCATCTAGATAATGCATAGCTTTAAAGGTCTCATTCATGGAACAAACATTCTTAAGAACCTATACTTTTTTTTAGTGAAATTCTATGAACTTCTTTAACAGCAGTGATAAAACCAAGCATTCCATAAAACTCACAGAAAACTAAGGCAGAATTGTTCACAAAATCAAAGAAAGCCCGTACTATCTGAAGTCCCAGACTTGGCACAGATCTGAACTTTAATAAATAGGAACACAGATTATCAGAATCTGAAAATATGGTAGATGGTGACTTCCTATTTTAAAATAGACACTTTTGAACATGTAAGAGAATTTGAAACAAGCAAATGAGATTACAGAGTGTGTAATGGAAAATGGTGCGTCGTTTAGGGCACACCCTACTGGGCTATCTCATTCTAGCCTTTCTGCTAGTTTACAACTCTGTAAATTATAGATAATTGATAGCATTGCAAAACAATTTTACCTACAGACGTGGAAATAAATTCAGTCTCATGCAGTTTCAATCAACTTCCTTCTCTCCCTTGGCAAAAGCCAGTTTTATGTCCATTTCAAATTGATTTCCATACTCCTTTAATGCACACACATTTGCACTTCTGTGGCTTCTCTTTTGGAACATATATGCCATCTTCCTGGTTTCGTCATTCATAATGATTTAAACAATATGTTGTTCATGTTTTACCTGTATGTGAGCCATCATTTTACCTTTTCTGAAAATTATCTTTTAACAAGTAAAGTACACAGGGATGCTCTATGTATTTAGCATAATAAAGGAAATAATATCAACTATCATAGAATGTAACTAAGTGTCAGAACCACGGTGATAAAGGAAGAGTATGTCTTTCACTTAAATCAGAGTGAGGATTTCCTTTAGCCACATGTGGGTAAAGTTTCTATCAAGTTAGCAGACAGAGGGCATTTCTAGTAGAAATACTGCAATGCAATCATACCTGTGTTTCATCTAGATTGAAGTCTGCTGTTAACTATTTATTATGCCATCATCATTTGCTTTTGCTACAGATTCTGACATTATCTCTTAGCCCAGCTTTGACTTCCACAACTGCCTGAATTAGAAGGCCCTCTTCAGGTGCTATGAAGTGAGATTCATGACTCTGAAGGCCCTCTTAGCAATTCCATTAAATATTCTGATTTCAGAGTCAATAGAACAATTCTACAGTAAATTTTATGGGACAAGGACTCAGTGTGCTAAAAGTCACAAACACAAGGAATATGCATAATTTTAGCCCTTGAACTGAATCATCCATTGACCCTCTGTACTTGTATTTTTCTAACGCTTTCAATTATATGTCCAAGCATGCTGAATGTCATCATCTGGGAATATTCAGACTCAGATATGTACCCAATTGGTCTATAAACAAAATAATATATTTAAACCTGTTTTCTCCTTTAAAATGAGGTCAAACATTATTTGCGAAGTCTTTTGTAGAAATAAAAATATTATAATTCACATAGATGTTTCACTAAGTTTATTTTTACTATTAGATTCATATAGAATTCATGAGAACTGATACAATGAATTGATAGGCAGAGGTAAAATGACTGTCTTCTGGCATTCAATTCTTGGCAATTTCTTTTAATTGTATCATTGACACTGATCCAACACTCACGTTCCTTTTACAGCAAACAGACGCAAACTCATTAACAGTGAGCAGCCATACCTCCATGTGCCTTGCCATGCTGTAGGAGCCAAGAGACGAAATGGAACCACTAAAGCAGAATAAACGGTAACTGACCAAACACTTCCTTCCAAGGGGACTGAGAACTGAGCAGGCCTTTGAGCTGTCTCTTGAAGAAGCTCAAAACAATAATAAAATATCACTTACCTAGGGAAAGACAAAAGAGAAAAGGCATAGAGAAAAAAAGAAGGGTTAGAGTTTACCACAACCACATTATGTTCTATAGAAATGATCTATTTTAAGATGATCTATTGTTTAATGCAATTCAGGTTCTCCACAAGCTCCAAGTAAAATTCAAGTTTTAAATATACCCAGGTAAAGGTCAGTGGGGAAAATGGCATATTGTTGCAAAGGCCACGTAGCTCACTGTTTTTCTGTTCTGATCTGGTGTTCTTATACAGGTGCATTTAGCAACCAGAACATGGGTCTAGTAACGAGAGACTGGCTGGGGACTCAGTTATGTGCCAAAAAAGGGGAAAATGCATACGGCCCAGCTGCCTTAATGATTATGGAGGTTCGGTAGCTATGTGGTTCAGATGCTGAGAAGATTGAACTAATAAAAAAGAAATGAGAGAACTGTCATCACAGATTACATGGTATTTATTCCAAAATCTGTTCATTATAGAAATTTGCAAGACAAATGGGGTTTTAGCAAGCAATGGCAGCATTTTCCTCCTGGTAAGTGCGTAACGAGGCACCCAATTTGTCTAGAGCATCGTCTGTCTTTTTTTTTTTTTTTTTTTCAAATATGCCTGGCTCTAAATCCTAGCAAAATTCCTGAAAATATTTATTAGGAGGTTAGCAAAAACAAGTGAAATTTTTGGAATTTTATACAATTTAGATAGGGCTTTCATAGACACTATTTCTTTTGATTTTCATGACATTTTATTGTAGGTACAACAGATATACATTTTTTTTCTCTGCCCCTCCTCCTCTTCTTCTTAACTCCCCTTCTTTCTTCTCCTCATTTTTCCTTTTTTGAAGTAGGCAGCCTGGGACCCAGTTTAATTAATTACCTTGCCTAAAATCAGACCCAGAGAGAATGACAGTTCCAGGACTTGAATTTGGTTCTCCTGGTTTCCCACTGTTTACTCTTGATCAAATCTTAGATATGATATAAAGGTAACTAAGAAGAAAAATGGGGAAGGAGAGCAAGAGAAAGGAGAAGGGGAGGAATGAGCAAAATGAGGAAGAGTAGGGTAGTAAAAGGGATAAGGAAGTAGGCAAGGCAGAAAGACTTAAAGCTAACCAAATGTGCTACAAGTTCTTCATTGAACACATTTGTGCAATTAGAGAGCATATAAAAACACCTGACAGCAGGAAATTTCAAAAAACTAGTTATCATTCCTTCCTTCATGTCTATTGACTTAAGAAGAACTTAACTAGAACAGAGGCTATCATCCATATCATGACTGTTGTTGATCTATCTGCAATGTCTAAATAATAGTAACTGTGACAGAGAAATGACATTTCACAGAAGAAAAAAAATTCTAAAAGGGATATTTTCTTGTCATGTTTTAATCCCAGGCATTGATGAATGGTTAATTCCTGGCCTGCTCACAACCAACAAAGCACTCAGCATTTTGTTGTATCCTGGTACTTCTAATGACATCTTGGCTTTCTTCCCAGATAATTCCAAGAGTCTGAAGCTTACCCAACATCTGCAGTACATGTCTGACTACTTATGTGATAACAAATGCAGCCATAATAAATGGTATAAAACAAGCTATGCATTGGAGGTTCAGAAAGGCCATGACATATTAGAGAGAGGAAGCTGTCAGATTTCATGCATATCTACAAGTTTCATAGTATAGCTAGTATTTGATTAGGAATGGGAGTTTTCAGACCCACATTAGCAGACAAAAATGAAAGGAAACTTTGGGGTGGTATCATGGGATCATCATGTTTGTAGCTTTTTGTTGGAAGGTAATTATAGGCTTATTCAATTTATGACCAAAATGCACCTAATCTCCTTATAAATGCTTCTTATTCACCACCCAGCACTTTTTGACACTGCTGGCCAAATAAATGGTGGCTGTTTCTACCTGGGTGATGGCAAGGCTGTTAATTGTAACACTCCATGAAACTTAATTACGCAAAGCAGAGAGGCAACTCTGGAGCTATTAATCAGAGGTTTGGTTCAGAAGTAATTTGTTGTTGGGACCCAAGGAGCTGTTCTTCTCATCCCTTCCATTGTGCTGCACCGATAGTTAATCCCCTGCTTTAATGGAAAGCTGTTGGGGTTGGATTTGGGAGCTTGATGGTGGCAAAGCAGCTTATGAACATAACCTTGCTTATTAATGAGCAGATACCTAACTTCTTCTCCTTAAGTCACCTTTAATTAAAGTGACCAGAAACCAATATCATTTGTGGGCTATCAAGAACAGGTAGCCGATCACTTATTTCCTAATTGCTGGAAGGCAGAACAAGAGAAAATGTGTAGATTACGAAAGTGGATAATATGAAGGAGGAAGTGAGATAAAACATACTTGAAATTGCCAGAAGAAAATCATCTGTATCACTTCCAAGTATCTTTAGAAAGAAAATACTGCACATAGCTTCTAACAAGGATGCTTTGCTATTACCTCTAAGTAGATTGAAGGTGAAATTACTGGGCTGACCCAGATGATACCTAAAGAGTTCCAAACTCATTTTTGGTAGAAAAGAAGGGATCACTACCTGACAAAAAACAAACACCACCACCACTATTGTTATTAATTGAAGACCTTCAAAGGAGTCTCAGTGTCCTTGGTATAAATCTATATATCCATTTACTCAAAAAGTACTCATTGAAGACCTATAAATCATCCCCTGTGCTAACAAAGCACTGGAGATACCAAGATGCGCATGTCATGGCCCTTTCTCTTGAAGAGCTCACAGTCTTATACAAAAGGTTTGCGAAGCAAAGAAGTAAGAACAGTGGATCAGGCACCTGGGTGGCTCAGTCAGTTAAGCATCCTACTTTGGCTCAGGTCATGATCTTGCAGTCCATAACTTTGAGCCCTGCACTGGACTCTGTGTTGACAGCTCAGAGAGTGGAACCTACTTCAGATTCTGTGTCTCCCTCTCTCTCTGTCCCTTCCTCTGCTCTCTTTCTCTCTCAAAAATAAATCAAAAACATTTTAAAAATAAAAAAAAGAACAGTGGGACTGAGGTGTAGAAATCATCCTGGCAGGCGGGACAGGGTGAGTGGGACTCAGGATGTGGAAGTAAAGTTACAAAAATTGTGAAAGGGAAAAGAACAGATGAATCATGGAGATTTAAAGAGGATGAGCTGACGGGGAGGCTGAAAAGAAGGAGTGCTAGAATAAATAAGGTGGGAGGATGTAGGGGCCTTGCTTGGCACAGGATGGCAGGCTCACTCTCAAACCTAATTCCACTGCTCCTGACATGACTTCTGCTTGTAAGGCATGTCTCCCAAACCTCTCTGCTCATCCCCATCCCCAAACCTTGGCTCAGGCTGTGTATACCTGCAATTGTTCTCCCACATCTTTCCAAATTCTGTTTATTCTTTTAAGGCTAAGGCTACCCCGTCTCTATTTCTTCTACAGCACAATACCATCCACACCATTCATGTGGCACTGAGTCATGAATACTCCCTGATATGATTTCTAATTCCTTAACTGTGTACTTTGCTTCTTGGTGACACCAGAAATATTTTAAGGGCAGAGATCGTATAGAAGTCATTATTCAATGGCATCCAAAGATGTCGGGCACTAATCCCTGCAATTTATAAACATCTCTTTATATAAGGAATAAAGGTCTTTGTAGATCTGATTAAGTTAAAAATTTTGCGATAGAGTGATTAAGCTGCATTATCTTGGTGGGCTCTAAATGCCCTTCCAAGTTTCCTTATAACGGAGGCACAGGGAGATTTCATCAAGACAGAAGAGGAGGAAGCACTGTGACCACAAAGTCAAAGAGTGGAGTAATGCAGTCACAAGCCCTGGGATGCTGGCAGTCACCAGAAGCTGGAAGAGGCAACAAACAGACCCTCCCCTATAGTGTCTGGAGAGCACAGCCCTGCCAATATGAAGATATCGGCTCAGCGTTACTGATCTTGGACTTCTCTTCTCTGGAAAGTAAGACAATAAATTTCTGTTATTTCATACTTGGTTTACAGTAATTTGTTATATCAGCCCTAAGAAACTAATACAGAATATATAAGGTGACCATAGGAGCAGAATCTCCCTAGACAGCCCCAGTTTATGCCTATCCTCCTGTTGTAATTATAATAGCTCCCCTTTCACTCCCTAACTGCACTAGGCTGGAGATAAATTGTATGGTCAGCCTGGATACAGATGATATTTTAATCTTTGTTACATTATCCACAGTACACTTAACACAATTCTGTGCCTAATATAGGTAAACAGTGTACAGTTTCTGAAGTAAAGAAGAAAAATTCTCAGTAATTTTAAAAATTATTTGCTCACAAGCTTTTTTAAATATGAATTTTAGAAACAAGGAACTATTGTGGTTCACTGAAGTAGAGAACATGTTCGGAGATATTTGTTGCTCAAAGGTGAGGTTTTTCAAGTTGGCCTCACTCAAAACCTGAAGTTTGTCCTGAAAATGAATAAAGATTTTAATCTCAGACTAGATTTTCAAAATTGGTAACACTTTTGATAGGTTTAAGGGGCCTGTTCCATATGTTTAAGTAAATGCAGTTATATATCTTTTGTGGGTTTATTTCAGAGGAAATATCAACATAAACTTATTTAATGAGAATGGAAGAAGAAAGTTGGAAGGTCCATTTGAAATGATTACTGACATACTGCTAAGATAATGTACACGGACTCCCTCAAAGTAAATATCTGCTTATTTGTGTATATTTATGTGTGTGTGTCCGGGTGGAGGGGGGCAATCAATCAGGAAGCAATTTAATCTGGGCACTGAGTATAATGAAAGAGCATGAGTATGCATTTTTAAAAATAAGTTAATATAATTCCAACCAATAAAATCTTTAGGATACAGAGCCAGCAGTTACATGAGTCAAGTAACAAGTATGTGTGAGAGTAAATCACTGTATACTAAACACTGTAACAGAGCAGACAGCATAAAATCTATTCTACAATGTCTGGTCTATTTACAGTTTCACGGGGGACATGGAGGTTTGGAGAGACATGGAAGACTTTAACCAATCAAAGGCCAATGCAAGGCTTTAGTGTGATAAATTACACGGGATTAACTATAAGTACCAGAAACATTAAGAGAAGGGAGAGTCCACTGTGTGCCAAGATAATTGTGAACAGCTTCATAAAGAGTTGTGCATTGTGCTGGAGTTTGAGTACACAGCATGGGATTCATGTTGGTATTAACAGGGGCAGAGAGGAGAATGTGCAAGGCCAATCTGGGTAGAATATATGGCAGGAATTTCACATGTCATATGAAGAGAACATCACATACTACCTTTGTCTTACTTAATATGAACTGCTAATTTGCTTTAAAATATATGTTATGTATGTTATAGTATTGCTAAATTCCATAGAACTTAGAGCTTCTTATTCTCTAGTCCTTGGGCTAATATGAAAATTTCAAGGCATTCTCTGAAACTAAATTCTTTGTCAATCGAGCTGATTAGATCATATTCTCGCAAGTTGAAGGGATGCAATGTTACACATTGGGATGGAGTAATAAAATTTCACTTAAATAAATTTAATTAGAAAAGATCACCCAAAGCACTTTCTGTTGCTAGTACTACTGAACCATAAGCGTCTTAGGAATGATTAGGTAATTTGCCAACTTACTAGAATTTCCAGCTCTCCAATTAATAACACCTTTCATCAAAAGAGTATTGGATATTGATTACTGTTCAAGATACCTAAACACTGGATGACCTGGTCTAATTTTGGCCATGAAGTGTTCACAAATAAATAGAAGTTAGCAAAAGAAAAAAAGAAAATGCATCCCAAAAGTAAATACACTGACGTCTGTTTTGGGATAATGAAGTTGGAGCAGAAGAGGGAAAATGTGAGGCCCTCCGGTGCACAGGAAAGACAATTAAGACACAGAAATGGAAATTGGCATAAGGGGAGAGAGGCACTTGGAAAGTATTTAAGCATATAGAACCAATTTCGTTACCAGGAGGCAATCATACATATGGCACGAGAAGAGAAAACTCTAACAAAAATGTGCCTTATCACATGGTCTCCACCTTCAACTACCTACTGCATAACAGAATGCAAATGGTAAGCTGGATGGTTTCATGATTGTTGATTGCTGAGTCTGCTATTCATTGCAGTTAGCCTGTTGGTTCTTTAGTTTTCACTAAATAATAGAACTAGAAAGTCTAGCAAGAAAACAGTGAACACCTGGATCCTATTAATAACTTGCATCACAATGGGTATTTGAATTCTGTATGGTATTGAATGAGGCTTTTAGGAAATGTGCTACCATTGTGTTCCAAGATTGACCTTGATCTGTTATTGATGGCATGTTATCAATAAGCTGATATCAGTTATTTACAATTTAGCATAGTTATTTGTCAGACAGTAGATTGAAATATGCAGAAGAGAACTCTAAAAAGTCTACAGAAATTGAAGAAGAAGAAGAAGAAGAAGAAGAAGAAGAAGAAGAAGAAGAAGAAGAAGAAGAAGAAGAAGAAGAAGAGGAGGAGGAGGAGGAGGAGGAGGAGGAGGAGGAGGAGGAGGAGGAGGAGGAGGAGGAGGAAGGAGGAGCAGGAGGAAGAGGAAGAGAACACTGCTGAGATGGAGAAAAGTTCCAAATAGAGTCACCCAAGACACCCAAGAAAATGCTTGTAGCAAGTTTCTTTGTGCTATCCTTTGTTACCAGTGTGAACAATGGGAAGCTGAAAACTTTATTGCTTTCATCCTATGTTCTTGGTAGTAGATTAAAACTTTAGTAAGTACAAGAAAAACTTAGTGTGAAAACCACTCTCTCAGTCAGGTTTATATGTAAAAATGTTCACTGATAGAGTTGATACATTTGTTGTTTCTACTTTACAAAACTCTTTGAAAATTAAAGATGTTCACACAAAGAAGCACAGTGTGCTAGATGGCTGAATCCACAAGTGAGGTATGATTCTGAAGCTCACAGCTTTACCACATTTAGAATCAGGAACACAGAAAACACCTGTTGTAAATTGGAGCTTCTATTCCCTACATTCCAAACCCTTCATCAGTAAGATAACAAAAGGAAGGAAGCAGAGTACCTGAATAATAACAGGTGAAATTATGGAACTCCATTTTCTGGGCCCTTTCCTTGGAAGAATAGTAAATACCTGACAGACCACACAATTAACAGAATAAACTCAGCAAACAGCAAACACTGTTAATAACAAACACTAGGCTAAGCACTTTCAAGAGGCTGTGGACTGCAAAGTGGTGTGATTGCTAGATGCAGAGACAATGCCCAGAGAGTGTATGCCACTCAAGCTCCCCAGCATGTACTTAAATTCCACAACCATGTGCTTAACTAAAGTTTTCTTGAAAGCAGAAGAATGAAAACATGTGGTTCCCCAAGCATTTGAGCTGAGATGAGGAAAGGCAGCCTGAAATCCCTGAACCCAACAGTAGAATTAAGGGCCATGCATGCTGCCATGGAAAGGAAATGACAAATGTCCTAAACCAGATAGCTTACCACCACCTAACTTCTTTCTCACCAAAAATACCTTTGAGGAGTTTTTCCTAATCAAAATTAACCTCAAATTACATAATGGGAATTAATAGAAAATAGGATTCATTTATGGCAATTTGTTTTCCAGCTGAATTTACTGAGTTTTGTCATGTGTAAGAAGACCCACCTGCACCAAGATATGGGCTCTAAATTGCCAAGCAGACACTACCTCAAGGCACTGTGGCTTGGAAGGAGTAAGCAACCTGCTCTTCATTGCCCATAGTTTTATATGCAGAGAGTAATAAGCGGAGTCTGATTCCTAACTCTGCTCTCCCCTATCACAATCATTCTCTCTCCTGTTCCCACCAAGAGAGAAAAGTCCTCCTTCTCTTCATACGTATCTCACAGAGATGCTGTAAAGGCTTAAAGGAAAGCCAGTAATCAAGGAGCACAATGACAATCTTAGAAGGACTTAAGGAAAGCTCGTTATATTATTCTCCAGACTAAGGGCTCCCCTTCACTCTCCTCCAAGGATGGTCACAGTAACCCGGGGATGCCAACTTCAGAAAACGATGATCCGCTCAGACAAACCTCCATTGCATGTGGAAATAGGCAAAGCCCATAGGAGGTCTAAGAGCCTTCCCTCTGGCTAAGAAAGCAGAGAACTCAAATAAAAACACCATGACATATAGGAGGTCTGATGGTAAGAATCATTTAAGTGCCCTGAACATGGGTATACAGTTACTTTTCATCAAATCAATACTTTTAAGTGATGGTCTATTATAGCCATGCTTATCATTTTCCCTAATGCCTCCTCTAAGCCCAAATTTCACTGCTTTCTGCACTCAGATGTCATGATGTATAAGTTCACTTCATGGTCCCCCTGCACCCCACATAAGTGTACATGTGGCTGCCTCCCCTACCTAGTCTCTTAATGGCCGGCACCCATGCATGTCCCCAGGGTGTCCTGGGAACTCCTACTGCAGGTGTTCTCTTCAGAGCGACAGTCTTTACAAAAAGACTATTCATCATAAGCAGTTCATCTTAGAATTACATGAGCGGGAGCCAAGATCAATGGCAACCTGATTTACAGCAGCTCTTACCAACAGCTTGTGGAAATTAGAAATAAATATGGGGTCAAACGACTTACCAGTAATTTCACATTGGTAAATCTGGCTTATTTAAAACTCTTAAATAATAAGGACCTTCACATCTTTATTTCAACTGAAAGAGCATCAGTGCATTGCCTGAAGAGCCTTTTAGAGCTGAAAAGGTGTTTTAAAGTATATCACTATTAGTAGTATTTTTCCACTCTCTTAAATTTTGCAGCGTAACTGAATTGGCAGCACAACAGTGTAGCTGTTCACAGCCTTAACTGGCATATAAAGGTGGAATGATCCAGAGACGGACTGCTCTTGGTGCTAAAATCACACCCGTATGTTTATATGCAGGCTGTATTACAAGTCAATAAAACGGGCATCTGTATGTCTGAGTACACTAGGAAAGCTCTAAGTACCACAGCAGAATAATTCACAAGTTTCATGATCTAAATGAAATAGAAGCAACGCAAAATACCAAAAACAATGACAATTGCATAACTGTACGTAATTATTTTCAGAAAATGGTGATGATGCTTTATATTTTAATGATGACGTGATTCAGTTAGTCCAAATTTCTTGTCATAGATTTTCTATGAGGTATGCTTTGAATGTACAGGACAGCTTACCAGAACCAGTAATGTACACATGTGAGCCATAGTCCCCATCTACTGTGAAAGTTGGTAAGAGATTTTATTGACATACAATGCCAAAAATCCAAATGTGATTTAACTGTAGAAAAATCTGATATTTTTATAAATGGGGTGACAGACATTAAGGGGGTGATCTGGCCTATCTTACCTCTTAGCAGTTCAGTTAAATGTGAAAGGGATAAAAGGGAAAGATTTTACAACTGGATGCTGATGCATGATTTGCCTGACATCAAGTTTCTCCTCATGGCTAGCATAAGTTTTTCATCCCACAGTTTGATTTGATTTCTTATGGTTTCATCCTTAACAGAGACACATACAGCTGGCCACATAATAGGCTGTTCTCTGACTCAAAATTATCTTATCAGCTTAGGGGTAGTATGTTTGTAGTGAGATAATCCTGCATCACCTATACAGTGGATACACTGAGGAATCTTTAAGCACACTTGGTAACGGTAAAGATACAGACTTGAAGCTGGGGTCAGCTGGTCATGGTCACCTAGTGGCCACTGCTTTGGTCTCCCCTATCTCATGTCACTGTCCTCCACCTCCTCCCTCTTTCAAATTCATAGCCACAGCATCCCACAACACCTACAAGTCCATTTTGCAAGTAAAGGTATATGAGTGTCAGGGAGAGCAAAGTGGGATGAGCAGAGGTAGTTAAGGCTAGGGAAATGAGTGATATCCTAAAGGCAAAGAGAAGAAAGGGATGTGAGAGGTCATAAATTCAACTTCCAGGAAATAGAATTTGAGATTCAAGGAGGTGTAGTGGCATGATTGAGATTACACAGCTAGTCAAGGATACAGTCAAAACTGGAAATGAAACTTCCAATTTTGATTTCTATATCCTTTCCAGTACATTATATTGCAAGGCCTCTTTCCACACAGTGAACATGTATATAATACACACATAAAAGAGTAGCCAGGGAGAAGACTGAAATGGATGGTTTGTTGTTTTAGGCAATCCCTTTGCCCTTTCTTGAGCATTTTTTTTTTGACTGCTCACATGCCTAGGCTGAATGTTTTGCTTTCCTCCCTGACTCAGGTCAGATGGTGTCTTCTCTGAGCCTCCATCTTAATCCCTTCCAAGGGAAAGAGCATGGTGTCAAGGCAATAGCATCAACTTTGGTTCCAGGTGTGGTTAAAAAGTGGCAAACTGGGATTTAACTCCAGTCTGTTTCGCTCCTAGTACCTGCACCATTAACTGTGCCACTTTCAGAGTGACCAAGAGGTTGAAGGAGATGACCTTTCTAAAGTACTATGTCCACCATATTATTTCTCTCTTCTCTAATTTCCAAGTTCCTTTTTCTATTTTACCTTCCAGGAAAACTGTCATGGACTTATTGCTCTCAGAGCATTTTTATTAATCAAAAGACTTTGTACTTTTTTTTTTTCAGTCAGTGAACATATAGGGAGTTTTGAATGGTTCAGTGCAAGGAGCTAGAAAGCTAATAACCAAATGATGAGATAAGAGCCATATTGGGAAGGGACTTATATGCAATACCAAAAACTTGAGCCTTTATCTTATGGGCTAAAGGGAAATATTGGAAAATTGTAAGCAGCAGAGTAAGATAATCTGATTTTTATTTTGGACGAATCAATCTGACTGCCATGTGAAGAATGGATCAGAGGTAGGAAAAACTCACTAGGAATTCCAGTTCCAATGGGCTAGCCACAGAGAAATGAGGAAAGCTTAAGGCAGTAAGCTATTGTAAGAATAATAACAAAAGAAGCAAAATCAAACACTGTACTCTAGTGGGTTTTTTTCTTATAGGGGCATGGATTAAAAATTCTGAAGCGATTTTGTCTGCATACTCTGGTTATACAAATCAGTCAATATATTATAGATAATAAGATCCAGGCTTCTCACCATTGGAGAAAGAGGTTTAAGATAAGGAAAGAAAGAAACCAGGATAAACCCTGTAGTGCTCATTAGACTCGCAGGCATCAGTGTGGAGTCAGGGGATTTAAATATATCTATAGATATATGCAGAGAGACAGATGTGGGGTGGGCTTCACTCATGCATGAGCTCCCTGCACTGAGACAGACTCCATGCAGTGACCCCACAGCAGCAACAAGCACATCTGGCACCGAGACGTTGGTTTCTAAAAAGTAACTAGGGCTGCTTAGAGATTTGGTAGATTCCAGGGAGAGGGAAGGGAACATATAAGATGAGACTGTAGCATTTTCTGGCACCAGAAAGTAAGAAAGTGCTTAAATAAAGAGAGCGGAATGTGTCCATATTGAAAAGTTACGGCAGCCAACTTGAAAGAGCTCCCAATGACTAAAGTTGGAACAACTTGAGAAACAAAATAAATAACAAAGATTAAAATAAATAGCCATGGGTCTATATTGATATAAATAACTAACTGAATATACACATAAATGGAGGAGGAGACTACTCCTTCTTGCAATGAGCAAATGGAGAAAATAAATGACAGAAACAGAAAAGGAACAATAAAAGCCTACAGTAATAATTGCTTCCACAAGAACCACCAATCAATATTAAAATTAATGGCAAAATTTAAGCAGAAACAGGAGCTATTTCTCCCCTTAAATATTTCCAAAGAGAACAAAGTAACTTTACACTGGAGATTTCTGGCAGATACTACTTTAACATCCCCAGGGATAACATCACTAGTGAAAGACACATATCAGTATCATGTACCTGCTGATATAATGGACTGTGAGCAGCACATAACTGCTGTGGCATCTTTCCCATTAATTCATAAGCTCATGCTAATTTTGAGAAAATATAAGTAGAGCCTAAGTTGTAGGATTGTACAGAGTCATGAAGAATGCTCTTTGAAAATGTTGATGTTACCAAAGACAAGGGAAGACTGAGAAATTGTCACAGGGTGGAGGAGATTAAGAAGACATGATAAATAAATTGGATTCTGGATTGAATCCTGGAACATAAAAACATTAGTGAGGAAACTGGTGAAATCTGAATATGTTCTGTATATTAGTTAATAGAATTGTGCCAAGGTTAATTTCTTAGTTTGATAATTACCCTATGATTATGCAGGATGTTGACATAAGGGAAAACTAGGTGAAGGGTATTTGGGACCCTCTTTACTACTTTTGTGACTTTCCTGCCTGTCTAACTTTATTTCAAAGAGAAAAGTTAAACAAAACTGTAGACAGTGGAACTAAACCAATAGAAGGGTGCATCATCTATAAGACTAGTGATCAATGAGATGTGGAGTGTCAGGGACAGGGGTTGTCACTCAAAAGTATGGGGAAGTCAGGTGGCAGTGCAGGTATCAGAAGGCAATGAGGGTTTCATTTGGGAACATAATGACTTTAAAGTGTTTCTAGAACATCCAGATGAACACATGATTTAGCTAGTTTGATGAATGTGTCAGAGTCTAAGAGGGAGGGATGAGTTGGAAATATAAATAGTGAAAAAGTCAGTATCTAGAAGCTGGCTACAGGCATGAGAATGGATGGAATCATAGAGGAAGAACATGGTTGGTGAAGAGAAAAACATCTCAAGGATGAAACTCAAATTTAACTCTTGGTGACATTCACTTTGCTTTACAAACAGGAGATACAGCTTATTCATATCTGTGTTCTACCACTTATTACTGTGTCTGGCAAAAAAAAAAAGTACGTCCAAAAAGTGTATTAAATATATGTGTGGAGGAAGAAATAACTTTATCTTCTTGGACACCTGGATTACATAGATGTTTAAATCTGTCTTAAGCACATTTCATTATATCGGTCCATCATCCCTGCATCTCAGGCTTTATTTAAAAGGCATTTTCCCAGAGTTTAAAAATCTAGGTTATTGATATAATTGATACCTCAAAGCAAACTATACTTTAAAAGTATGATGTCAGATAATATGTTACCTATTTATTCCCTCTACCACTTCTAAGAAGGTGGTAAAAATAATCAACAGCAGTCTTAGAATTTTTTTAAAAATCTAGGAAATGCTTGGCCTGGGGCACCACACCCAGCCAACAGGCTTATCTATAACAAAGGAGCTGATTTAATTCTACTGTTCTTGTTGAATGTCCAAGAGTCATTCTTCCCTAGAAGACTGTTTCCAGCCAGGATTCAGTTGAAGGAGTCAATCCATGTCAGATGAGAATCCTCAACCTGAACTTTTGGCTCAAACAGCAAACAGAACACCTTGCTCTCATGCAGAAATCCTCTCTGCATGGAAAAACTGCCTAGCCCTCCCCAGTACCTTCAACATAACTCTCTGTATGCTATGCAAATATCCTGCTAATGTGGTTTGTTTTGTTCTGGAAAACAGTAAAATATAATGATATTTAGAAAGACAAGTGGCTGCTGAAATCCCCATAACACCACTCTATTTGGGAAAATAGAGCTTACCTGAATATTTTAGGCTTAAGAATTGCTGACCAGATGGCAGGCAGCAATATAAAAGGTATTACAAAGCTCCAACTCCTTCTGTGTGTCATTTAGGAGGATATTGTGTTCAGAATCCTGTTCTTTCACTGTTGGATTAGTTATCCACCCACTCCCCCCTTTTCAGTTTTATTTTCTCATGCTAACACTTCAGGAAAAATTCATTTTAAAGTATTGCTGTGCATTATTAATTTATAATTTTTGCATTTACTGACATTTCCCTTGAAACACTTATAGGGGTAGCATTGAAAGGGAAGTGTTGTTCAGTAGGAGGGAGAAAGATACAAGACTAGAAGGATACAAGACATCATCTATTTCTTCCTGTTATATAATATGCTGCTTTCCTTCAGTGTGTTGGAAGCACTGAGAATTTGGCCCAGACTTTCTAGAGATTTTAAGCAAGAGCACAGCATCATTAGTGGTGGAGTCTTAGGATTCTAAAAGCAAAAGCCCCAGCTGGTGTTCAAATGGAAGCTCAGGGACAGTGGGAAGGGGTGTTTGGGCCAAACCCAGCTATATGAGATGAAATAAGCTCTAAGTAGGAAGTTATAAAAAAAAAAAAAAGTATGATTCAGAGGGGTCCAGAAAGAGAAATTTCACAGAGTCTAGGAGGCCAGGATGAGATTTAGAATATGGCCTGGCATCAGATAAGAGAGTCCACACCATGGGACTAGAGTCCAATGTCTGGGAGCAAGTCAAAGCAAAGGCCAAGTTCTGGAGCAAATGAGACCTGAGAAAAGTGATGAAGGCAGGCATGCAGGCATGATATGACCGAAGCACCCCGATTCTTCTCCACCAAGAGCTGGGCAAAAGTTAGAACAGAAGTGACACAGAAGTAGACCTTATGCTGAGACACATTATTCACTGCAGTGGGATTCATTAACTCCCCACTGAAGAATTGGTTCCAGGGCTCACTACCAGACCTGGGAAAGAGACCTCTGTTCAGGGTAAGAAGAACAGAAAGTTCAAGACTAATGTTATGTTATGTTATGTTATGTTATGTTATGTTATGTTATGTTTTATTATATATATATAATCAGATTATAAGAGGAGATATCTTAAAGAAAAAGCCAGTTGGAGA
Source organism: Suricata suricatta (assembly GCF_006229205.1). Taxonomy (NCBI): domain Eukaryota; kingdom Metazoa; phylum Chordata; class Mammalia; order Carnivora; family Herpestidae; genus Suricata; species Suricata suricatta. The sequence continues at coordinate 81,309,230 of NC_043710.1, read as the reverse complement.
CTAAATATCTTCCTCTGTAAGATAGATATTGAAAATGCACTTCTATCCAAATTCTTTCAAAAATATTTTATGGAGAATGTGTTCAGGTAATAAATGTGTGTAGCTTATAAGCACATCTAATTCACCAAGAGAAGAAAATACTCCCCTGCAAAGCATAGCCACCAACACCACCAATGGCATCAGCAGTGAAACACCTTGTTGAAAGACTTGTTTTGCAGTCTCTCATCTAACTTCCTCTCCCTCATTTCACCCAATCTGTGTGTACTCAGCAGCTGTATCTGAGCAGAGAGAATGAAATAATAAAGGATGAGCTGAAGCCCTGAATAGGCTGTTTAGATTAGTTCCAAGGCATGGGTAATTGTCTTACTCTTCCTTCTTCCCTGGCCTGTGTAAACACAGATTTAAATGATTGATCAAAGATAGAATAATCTCATAATGATCAAAAGGAAATTAGGGGAAGCTCAAAGAAATCATATTATCTATGGTTTGGAGGAAAATAAAGCATTTCAAATGCCAGCCCAGGCTCTCCTCTCCGATCTACAATTACCTGAAGGGTGGGGTGGGGGGGTGTCACTCCTTGCTTAGGTAGAGAACAAACAGAATTAAAACAAACTTCAAGCTTGATTCATTGTATTGCTCTACTACATGATAAAAAGCCACTTAGCCTTTTTGGCCCTCAGTTTTTTCATCAACAAAGTCAGAAAACACCAATAATTTCCTAGGTTTATGTTGAATATAAAAAGGCAAAATGTGTATTACAACTCTTTTCTAATGCTTTATACACAATCGGGTGTCTCAGTGAAAAGTTTGATTGTGACATCAACAAATGAATGGACACATGGCTACAGTCGCTGAGTAAATTTTAAACATGAACAGCACAAGCCTGTATTACCCTTAACCTTTATAGTATGTTATCACTATCTGACATTCCATGATAATTTCTTTATTATACTATGTATGTCCCCTACTACAATATAAATATCTCTTGAACAGCAAATTTGTCTTATTCACTGCTACATCCTCAGTGATGAGAACAAAGCTTGGCATTTAGCAGATATTTGGTAAATATATGTTGAATGAATGCATGAATGCAGCAGTCAGGTTTTGAACTCTGATCTGACTGACTCCAAAGCCTGTGCCCCTAACCAAGTAAGCTATGCAACTCTTCATAAATGAATAAATTCTAAAATTGATGGGGGCAGACTTTACTTGACACTATATCGGGTCTTTCCCACATAATTTTAGTAGGAATGTTGTCCTCCAAACATTCCACATCTTAATTCCCAGAACTGGTGCATATGTTCTTTACATAGCAAAATGGATTTCCAGAGGCACCTGGTGGCTCAGTCAATTGAGTTTCCAGCTTCATCTCTGGTCATGATCTCAAGGTTCCTGAGTTCGAGCCATGCATTGGGCTCGCTGCTGTCAGTACAGAGCCTGCTTCAGATCTTCTGTCCCCCTCTCTCTTTCTGCTGCTCCCCCACAGACACTGTCTCTCTCAAAAATGAATAAACATTTATTTAAAATGGATTTTGCAGGGGCGCCTGGGTGGCTCATTCGGTTGAGCGTCCAGCTTCAACTCAGGTCATGATCTCACAGTTCGTGGGTTCGAGCCCCACATCAGCCTCTGTGCTGACAGCTAGCTCAGAGCCTGGAGCCTATTTCAGATTCTGTGCCTCCCTCTCTCTCTGACCCTCTCCTGCTCGCACTGTCTCTCTCTCTCTGTCTCTCAAAAATAAATAAAAGACATAAAAAAATAAATAAAATGGATTTTGCAGATGCAATTAAGTAAGGCCCTATATATGGAGAGATTATCTTGATTTATTAGGCAGGCCCAACTTATTTATATGGATCTTTAGAAGTGGGGAACTTTTGCAGGCTGTGGTCAGGGAAAGAAATGTGAGAAGGTAGGGTCAGAGAGACACTACGATTCTGGCTTCGAAGATGGCAGAAAGGGGCCACAATCCAAAGAATGTAAATGGCCTCAAGAAGCTGGAAAAGATGAGAAATGGACTCTCTTCCAGAACCCCCATAAAGTATGCAGCCCTGCCCCCACCCTGATTTCAGCCAAGTGAGACCTAAGTCAGATTCCTGATGGACGAAACTCTCAGATAACAGATGTGTGTTGTTTCAAGCCACTACATTGGTGATACTATGTTATAACAATGATAGAAAAGTAATGTCAGTCTGAGGAGGTCCGTTGCTCATTTGTTACCAGAAAAGGATTTTAGACATTGTAAAATAAAATTTCACTCACATTAAAAAAAAAAAAAACCTGATTTTGCTACAAATGGCCAGATTTTATTCTTTCTCATTGCCATGTAGTATTCCATTGTATATGTATGGATGGACCTAGAGGGACTCATGCTATGTGAAATAAGTCAGGCAGAGAAGGAAAGATACCGTATGTTTTCACTCATAAGTCTAACAGGAGAGACCTGACAGGGGACCATGGGAAGGAGAAGGGGAGGGAAAAGAGGTGGGGAGAGGGAGGGAGGCAAATCATGAGAGACCTTTGAATGCTGAGAACAAACTGAGGGCTGAAGAGGGAGGGGGGAAGGGGAAAAGGGGTGATGGTCATGGAGAGGGGCACTTGTGGGGAAGAGCACTGGGTGCTATATGGAAACCAACTTGGTAACAAACTATTTAATAATAAAAAAAAAAAACCTGATCCATAAACTACCTTCTAAACAGCTCCCCAAGCTTAGGGCCAAAATTAGAGAATTCAAAAGCTTGGGGAAAGACTGCGCAAGTTGTTTTTCTCTGTGTGTGTTTATAAGGATAACTTGAAACCTCTATTGATTTCCTTTGTTCCAAAAATGTGGGCTGGCTTCCACATACTATTCATTAAGCAATGGGTAGCACTGTATATCTGGAGCCAAAAGCTTCCTCTGCTATGGCTTTCCATGTTGCCTTTCATAAATAGCACAATTTTTTATATGGTGTCTGCATCTTCCCCAGCACACTAATTGTTACAGCCTTCAGCAGCATACTGACTCGTCTGTCTCCACAGGAGCCATCCGGCCTGGGGGCTGTGACACCAATGCCCTGGGAGTTCTCTCTCTAAAGTAATGGACATTGCTGCAGAAAATTAACATGCATCCATTCATTGTTGGAGACAGCAGAGTGGGCTGTAATTTTAGCTTCAGTCTCCCAAATAATGTCTGTTGTCATGCTGTAATCTTGGCAATCAGTGTAACAGATGAACATATCGTTTCATGTGAAATATTTGCTAAACATGATAGGACCTTGAAAACCACACCTCAGCATGAGTCTGTGTGTGTCTGTGTGTTTGTATGTGCATGACTGTGTATTCATGTCTGTGTGCAGGTTTCTGTGCACGTGTATATGTTTAAAGTAAGACTATGTATACTGAGTAGTCTGTATAATTAAAAAGTGAACCAAGTAAGAGATGCCTGGGTGGGTTAGTCAGTTATGCATCTGACTCTTGGTTTCAGCTTAGGTCATGATCTCACAGCTCAAGTCATGATCTCGCGGTTTGTGGGTTCGAGCCTGGAACTGGACTCTGTGCTGGCAGCTCGGAGCCTGCTTGAAATTCTCTCTCTCCCCTGTCTCTCTGCCCCTCCTCAACTCGTGCTGTCTCAGCCTCTCTCTATGTTTATCCTCTCAAAATAAATAAACAGCTTGGAATAAAAATTTTTTAAGTGAGCCAAGTAAAAACTAACTGAATAAGGTAAAATAGAGAACCTCACCAGTTCATTAAAAATAAATTAGATGCTTGTCTCCTAAACCTTTTTAGCACCATTTCACTTCTTTTTTTTAACCTTAAAAAAATTAAGGCTTCAAATGGGTCCAGAAAAGCCATGCATCTACCTTTCCTCTTTTAACATATGAAAGTGAATGCATGTACAGTTTCTAAAGTGGAATTTAATGGCAATAAAAATCAATTGGCCTAGTCAGCATTGGACATATTACTCTTGTGATATCATGTTAACTTATGTGTTGCAAAATCCATTTGCATATAAAATGGACTTGCCCACTGAAAGGACTCCTCAGTTTTAGAGTGGACACACTGGCATCTATGTTGGATTTATACCTGAGCAAATCCACACCAACACTGAACTAGAAATCCTCTCTTTCTTTCCAAAGTAATCCCAAGGTAAAACTCACACCCGAGGCCATTGCTAGAGTGGAGATTTTAAAACCATTTCTTGTCTCTCTTCTTGTTCCTCTATATTATAAATAGTCTCAGCATCAGTATCTTCATCATCAATGAACTAATTCATTAAGTATTTGTTGAGCTTCTACTACATAGTAGATACTGTCTTAGGTCTGGGGGAGATAGCAGAACAAAATATTTAAACTTTCTTGCTTTCATTTAAGCCCTCATCTAATAGGGGATACTAATGTGCTAAATTAATATAGTGTTCCAGATAGCGATAAATACTAAATGGGAAAAATTAAGCAGGGGTGGGGCGGGAGGGGTGAGAGCCATGAAAGGTGGAGATGGGAGGTATAGGGAGAAAGTGAAAACATGTCTGTACAAGAGCATTCCAAGCAGAGGATCCAAGCCCAAGTTTTGTGAGGCAGGGACATATTCTGTGTGTTCAGGAAGCCCTCAAACATAAACAATATACGTTCATAGAACATAGGCATCAGTTCTTTTTATTTTGATCAGAGGATAATAGAATAGGAATTAGAAACTGTGCTTTATGATTTTTACCTTTTAGTCTTAAACACATAGTTTTTGGGGGGGTGCCTGGGTGGCTCAGTCGGCTAAGCCTCTGACTTCGGCTCAGGTCCTGATCTCACATTCGTGGGTTTGAGCCCTGCATTGGGCACTGTGCTGACAACTAGCTCAGAGCCTGGAGCCTGCTTCAGATTCTGTGTCTCCCTCTCTCTCTGCCCCTCCCCCACTCATGCTAGGTCTCTCTCTGTCTCAAAAATAAATAAAAATATTTAAAAAATTGTTTTAATTTAAAAAAACACATAGCTTTTTGTTTGTGCTTATATTAATATGTGTGGGCATATAACATAGTATAAATGTATTTATAAGTGTTACAAATGTGAAGATATAAGTACTAAAAGAACATTAATCATTAAAGAAATTCTGATTTTTTCACCAAGCCCCCTGTGAACATTTTTTCAATGTTTAATGACTACTTTCCCCAAACTCAATTCAATCACTATATTTTATTGAATCTAAAACATCATTATTGGGGCTCCTGGGTGGCACATTTGGTTGTGGGTTTGACCCTTGGTTTAGGCTCAGGTCATGATCTCCTAGTTCGTGAGTTCCACGATCAGCTCTGGTGCTGATGGCATGGAATCTGCTTGCGATTCTGTCTCTCCTTCTCTCTGTCCCTCCCCCCTCTTGTGCTCTCCCTCTCGCTCTCTCACTCTTTCTCTCAAATATAAACAAACATTTTTAAAAAGTTTAAATAAATAAATAAAACATCATTATTTACACATACACCATTGGCTTATGAGCCTCTAAGAAAGGAAAAAAATAAGTTCCAATTGACCTACAACATGCTACTAAAGGCATACAATTTCAGAGATTTGAAAAGTTGTATATAGTAGAATGAAATGCAGTACATTCACCCCATCCCAAACTACAAAATGCAAACATTTTGACTGATTCCAATGTACAATCTTTGCAAACCATATTTTTTAATCTTGACTCAAATGAAGAAATTATATTTGTATTTCTTTGCTTTGGACCTACTTGCTGAGAAACGAAAAGCTTTTATACCAGGGCACTGTTCAGTCTCAGTTGCCTTTATTATCATTAGAAGTAGTAATCGTAATACTGGTCATGGAGCTAGAAATGAGTATCATAGTGATATTATCTGTCACAGACTCACTGAGTATTTAGTAAGTATATGCTGATGTGTCATTGCCTATTACCTCTACCTGACCACACTCCACATATAAATTTAAAACTGGATGAGAGAAGTTGGCAACAATCAGCATGGTGATTGTATCTATGCTGTCTTCTTTATTTTATATCCACATGAGTGGCTTCTAGGAGGATATCCAAATTCTGCTTCTTAAGCTTCTCTTGTGGGTGCTGTTCATGTGTCAGTGCTAGTGTGTTAGCTTAAAATCACAAATTCCTGGTGATACCAGACCTATATAACTCTTTGTTATAATAACAATTGCTAATGTGTATTGCATGCCCATTATCATGTACAGTTATGATTCAGACCTATCCTGTGCAGTAGATAATATTATTATCATTATTATTATTATTTCCATTTATAGATGGGATGAAGAAACAGAAGCATAGACAGGTTCGGTTATTTGTCAATCGACAAAAACCCTGAAAAATATCCTTCATATTATGGTGATCAGCAATTCCAATGCTTCACACTGACTGTTCTATGAGAATCAAATCACTGCACCAGGGCACACACACATTCCATTTGCTAGACCACCCTGTCTCATCTTGTGCAGTCATGAACACAATCACACTTGTGTTCCATCCCAGCCAGCCACATACGTGGCTCCATCCCATAAGCCCCCAAGCTCGCAAGACTAGACAAGCTGAGCTAAATACGATGTAAATACCCACACTTGCTTTGTTCATGGCCTCAGTGATTTCACTGGTCAGAGATGCTGAGACTTCTTTACTTCAAACCTGATCTTTATAACCTACGACAGTAATTACTCTGTCCTTTTCGGTGCCTTCTCTTCAAAATTCAGGGCACATCCTGTTGACAAGTCAAGACATTCCAACAGCCCAGTCTAGTTGTGCACCCAGGTGAGATGCACGTGAATAGAAAATCAGAGCACCGTTTTCACTGGCCCTGCATCAGAATTGACCACACGTGGCACAGTTCACAGACCATCCAGCTGTTCCGTATGCCTCCCTTAACAGCTAGAGGCTGCTTTTGAGCTCCTGACAGGGTGAAATTCTTTGCTCAAATTCTTTTCTCAGAACCACTTGGAATTTGTGGCACTTAGTGGCAACCCTGCTGTGATCTTCCAAAAGGGAAGATTACCCATGAATTAAAACATCACCCATAACCAGCATCACTCCAACTCTTATTTTCTGGATCCTCTAATCGCCTAGGGGAAAAAAACAGGAAAGAAAAGATTGTTGTTTTGCTTTCACTCTTGATTCTGCCACATTTTTCATTGCTTTAAGTCTGAGCCTGTCTGATCATTAACACCACCCATCCAGCAAGTTCAAATTAAAGGTACACAGTAAGAAACACAGAGATGCCAGCGTCAGAAGGGTCCCCAACCTAGCACAGCTTAGCTGGTATGGCCAGCAGCTCCTGCAGACAGCCCCCTTGGAAGCAGCAAAAAAGAACCCCTTTGCTGATAAAAAGTCTTCCACCAAATTTCTTTGAGTAATTCAGAGAAAACTGCATTTTCTGAGATTTCCAAGGCATTAACTAGGTTGGTGCAGAACCACATACTTTTATATTCAAAGCTTGCTAGGAAATGTCCTGGAAAAATTTGTTTTGAGTTGACTTTGTCCTTGATACTGAATGAATGCCAGTGATGAGGCAGCTTCTGTTCTTGTCACAGAGGATGCTAACAGGACGTGTTCCTCACCATGCCATTTTCTCACTTCATCTGATTATTTGTTGTGTTTAACACTATACACATTTTACTTCCTTCTAATATGTCCTGAAACTCATTGAATGACACACTTAATTTTTATAACTTGACTAATTATGTGGTTAATTTAATAAATAGAGACAATCTACTTGAAAAGAGAATTTGGACTATTCCTTTATTCTCTCCTCCTTCTTCTTCATGCTCCCCTCCCTCCTCCTCTGCTCCCCACTCTTCCCCCTCCTCTTTCTTCTTCTTCTTTTTTTAAAATCATAGCCGCCTTTCTTCATCCCATGAACTTGGGAGTCGGGTTGATGGAATGGGGTTAGAGACCTGGTTTTGCCCTTCATTCTATGTGACAATTTTTGAGACATTCTCTAATCATCTATTTGTTACACATAAAATGAGAATGATAACTCCTCCCAACTCAGAGTTTCTTGCTGTAATTAAATGAGATAATTTGCAAGAAGCAAGAATCAGAGTACCTAGCACATAATAAAGATCTAATAAGTGTTGGTTCTTATCAACTTCTTCCTTCATAAGTTAAAAAGTTAAGTATTTTCACCAATTTCAGAATTCCAACATCTTATAAATATCTGCTGCTTATGAAGTATTGATTTGATAATTTAAAATAAAAGCTCTTAAAATTATGCTTTTCTCTGGAAAACAATTAATTTTGCCAATGTGTAAGTCAATGGCATCAGCCACCCCACAACTCAGAATTGGATGCTATCTCGGATCCTGCATCACCTCTTCTTTTTCTGCTGTATATAAAGTGAGCAAAGCAAAGCATTTTATGGAACGCACCAGTCTACAGATACACTAACCCAGACACGCAGACTACTGGGATAGACACACTGGGCTGGCTCAGGACTGGGGAGGAAGAAATGTTTTGTAAAAAAAAATTTTTTTAAAAACATAATTGATTCAATTTCTGCCCATTCCCTAATTACTGTCCAGCTCCTGGAATGTAGGTGCCAAATCACCTGACGCAGGAGGATCCCACAGACCCTGCAGTCATCAAAAGCTCAGTAAGTGCTGCATTTACTGAGGGAAGACAGCTTCAAAGATTTCACTTCCACTTAGATTTTAAGCAGCTCTACAAAAGAACATCGATTTTGGTTAAATTGATTTTTTTCATAGTTGGTTTGTATGGGGTATTCAAAAGATAGATTGTATCAGGCTGTCAGCTGTGAGAGCAGACCCCCTCTGTGGTGTGTGCGGCCCAAAGTATTTCCTCTGTTATGGTTTGGTGGGATTTGGGGACTGAAAAGGCATTTTCACAGTATGGGCCACTCTGGATGGGAATATTATACTGTGATTTTGGTTATGGCAAAATCATAAAAACAGGCATCTTAACTCTGCTTCTGATTTCCTGCACAGCAAATACTCATTTTTCTTATTACCATATAGCAATGCAGGTTAGCTGTTGACTCTAATGTGGCTGAAATATATAATAATACACATATGTACTAAGTGCCAACCAGCTATTAGAAACTCAAGCTTGGTCCCAGGATTCAGGGTGGTGGCTATTACAGAAAATACCTGTACTACTATTTTAAAAAAGTGAAGAGACATGAGTGTTCATGATCACTTCTTCTGAGTGCAAAACTCAAGCAGGATGGCATTTAGGTAGGAACCACATGGTCTTAAAAAATGTGGCACCAGACAGAAGACTTCTGCTGAAAAATAATAAAAATTACATATGTGATTTTATATTAAGACATAGCATCAACTTTCCATTAATTATTCAAAGGCAAAGAAGGTGCACTGACTGGTGGTAATTGGGCAGGGATTAATTAAAGCAGGTATTTGGAGATGAAAGCTTACACAAAATAGCCTTGTTCCTTGAAAGGGCAAAGGTGGTGAAGTCGCTGCTTGAAATGAAACAGATCTGATCACAGATGGAAAGATAATATGGTCTGAACTGAAAAGGCAGACACTGCATAAATAGGCATCTTAAATTTACATGCCCCCAAAAGGTACCCCAAGAAAAATAGTTGTTGTAGCCACTAAGAAGGAAAATGTTTCAGGGTTAAGGACAATCTTTTTGAGTAATTCCACTGGTGCTGTTCGACAGCACTGAGCGTTTAGGAGACGAGCTAACTGAAATAACTTCCTTTCCAAATGAGCTGAGGAACCAACCAGGCCACTAGGCATGAGAGATGTTATATTCCAGATATTTCTGGATTGTTATGGATGGATACCTCTCCTATCTAACTCCCAAGCTCGTAGGTTTGAGATACATACAGAAACTATAGAAGAGATAGATCAAAGGAGGAGACAAAACAAAAAGTCTGAGTGGCCCCTGAAGGATGGTCTTGGAGATGCAGATAGTGGCCCAACCTTCCAGCTTCCTTCAGACGTCACTATGTCCCCCTCCCCAATCGGGACAGAAATTCTAAGCCAAACTGGCTTAGATCTCTACAGTTCAGTTAAAATGTTTATTGTTTGTGGTCCAGGATTCTAAATCACTCAGAAGGGAGTTTATTTGTTCTCTCAAGTTCTCCATTACCCCTGTGGGGGCTTGGGAGATTGCTTTGAACTGAGAAAAAACCCTGGCAGTAATTAAATACAAAAGGCCTCCCAGAGCCTTCCTTGTGCCTCGGTTTTGGCAGACGGCTCTAGCCGAGCAGAAGGGGAAAGATTTGATTTTAATCACACAGATTTTATATTTTATTTTGCTCATTAAAATTCCTGATAAGGATTTACTTCAGCATTTTTGTTGCTCTCCCTGAATATTTGAAGAGGGTCTTTTTTTTTTTTTTTCCTCCTTTTAACTGCAATTGTTGTCTGATCCCTGCCTGTTCCACTGTCTGAAGAGATTGCCTCTACATTGCTCAAATCCAAGGTGTGAGCCATTTCTGGGAGAATTGGAAAAAAAAAAAGAATGTAAGGATGGCATGCCACCACTCTGTAATTATAGCCATGCTGCCTCTGCTCAGCCAAAGTGAAAAAATCAATTATCTAAGAATGCAGGGCTGGAATCAAGATGAAGAAAAACTTTGCTGTCTACAGTTAACCTAGAACTTCTAAGAAAATAAAGAATTCTGGGTCAGTACAAAACACTTATTGCTAGGGAAGAGAAGGAAGTCATTTTAAGAAGTAACTGCTCAGAAGCCTCCACAATCTGACCACACCCCAGCCAGCTTGCCTTTCTGCAGGTCCTCTGACCTCCTCTGCTGAGTAGAGTACACTTCTCCAGTTCCTGGTCTTACTCCCCTGTTTGCAATGTCAAATTGTCGCTAAGCAGGCCCAAATTAGAACAAAGCAGCTATTGCTTTATTCTTCATTAGGCACTAAATGCTAAATTAAATTTTAGTTTAGATATATAAGTGTATAAATATATATTTATATATGTATATATACTTATGTATGGAATTATATCTATAGTATTATATATATAGTATTATATGTATATACATATATATAGAGAGAAAGAGAGAATAGTATATAGTATTATAGATACAATTCTATGTATAGTCCACATATAGTATTACATATACTCTTCATCTATACCTCTACATACCTTAGAATTTCTTTTACTACATCTATGATTAAGATTTGCAATACTGTATTCTCCATTCCAGATACTTGAAACTTTGCATGTGTCCTCTGCATGAAGAGTGTCTTCCAAGAAAACTAGGGACAGTCTTGGTGTACAGGGAATGGCAGGGTGCTGGGATCACTGAGCAAGAGGGATCCAAACTCACTTCCTAGTCGAGGCTCTAGTATCAAAAGCTTCACTAATTTTCCAGTATATACTGTTGTGGATGCATTGTGTTCTGATAGGAAATATTAGAAGATTTGATTTGGCATACATATAGACCATTTGTTGTTTATGTTCACCCTTCCAAGTATTATATTCTAGGTTACATTATTTTAGGGAAACCATTCCTAACCCTACCCATCTCTCACTAAGCCAGTTCTGCTTAAATACCTGCAAATATAATTTGCAAATAAATAATTATTGTTAACTTATTAACTTGAACTAGCAAGTAGAGAAAATTTACCTTTTGTCTTTTTACACCAACAAAACTTCATTCCCATTGAAGTAATTTTATCACCTATCAAAATGAAAAAGAGCCCCCAAATTCTGATATATATGATATATCATATATGTACTACTTTTATTATATTAGAATTCATCAGTTTATATATATATATACATATTTTCATTCTATAAATAGGTGATAAATGGTAATGAGATTGTTAAGATATCCCAGAAGTCCATTATTGGGAAATCTGACCAAGTTTCTCTAAGGAAGAGAGACAACCCCTCGCCAAGATATGCAGCATCTTTTGTGTGTTCAAAGCACTCATATGGAGAAAAAAATAGGAATTACAGAGTGAGAAAGGCATGTCCTGAATCGACCTCCACAGAGCTCATCTGGGAAGAAAGTGGATCTCTTCTTGCCTGCATTGCAGACATTTGTTTTGTACTCTACATCCAGTGTTTTCTGTTTTTTGTGTGCTAAGATTGTTTCTTCAGGATCAAAATTTTGTCCATCACAATAGAATGCAAGGCCCCACTCTTCTTTGAAACCCATTCACCCCCACTTCCTACAATGTCTTTACTTAGCAACAAATTTCCCTTCATTAAAATTAAGCCTCATTTCTTGCTCATCTTTTCCTGTTTTCCTCAGCAAAACTGAGTGCAGTACTGAACCTATTTTTCTTGCTGTTTTATTTTCCTGTCACTTCATAACACTTTGTAGCTTGTCACTTCATTAATCTTCTTTTCCTCCAAAAACAATCAAAATAGTTTATTCCACCCCTCCTTTGTATGGGAAATAGAGAAAAAGAAATGTGTGTGTGTGTGTGTGTGTGTGTGTGTGTGTGTGTGTGTGTGTTGGTAGCAGAGAGAATTGAGGGTGTTTTTACTTAACTAAGTCCCCAATATGTACTAGAAGGGTCCATTTGGTATATTTTGGCATGAAATTTTTGTCCAGACTCGGGGATTAATGGCTACACTCCAGTTTATGCTAACTGCAGGGATAAAATGGTCTTATATTTCCATCTGGAGTGGTGACAGCTCAGAGTAATTCTTAAGGGTCAGACTCCTACTCAGGGAGGTAAGAGAAAATTATTGTGGCTGAGCACCGTATTGCCAAAGATAAGAGCTCTCAGGATCTGATAAAGCTGCCCCCACCCCCCATCTAAATAAGTTGTGTTCACTTTCTCTTCTAACTCTCTCAATCAGCTTATTTAGTTAATTTCTCCTTTAAGACCAAGTGGATATGGAGAAGTCTATGGACCCAAATTTTATAGCTCCAGATTTTCTAAGCAGCACTGAAGCCCCTCTTCTCTTGATTGGCAGAGAATGGCCATTCAATCCTGGTCAGCCGGGTGGGGCTTGCACTGGAGAGTCGAAGACCCATGGAGATAGATCCCACTTTGAGGAGCAAAATTAGTCTACCTGAGATGGGACTGATATGCCTCTGGGTTCTGATCATAGCAGCAAGGGGCTTGTACTGTGGTGCTCAGGAACTTTAACCATGAGTACTGGGAAGACACTTCAAGGTACTGGGGGCAAAGCTCCAGAGAACACTGTCTATGTTGAGTAGGCTGGCTATCCCAGCCATCCTTAAGTTCCTGTTTAATCTGCCTCAACTCCTGTGCTTACCAAAGACCTGGATACTCATTAAATTATGGTTAAAAACTCAAAAGTATCTGGATCTTGGGTAAGTTATTTAACTCTTAGGCTTAATCTGTAGAATGGGATAGTGAAATTATAAACCTCTTGTAATGTGTGTTTATAATGATTAACTGATATAATCATAGTAAAATGCATAGCACAATTCCTGGCACATAGCAATGTATAATTAAAAAAAATAGATTTTATTACAATTGTCATCAGACAAGCATTGATATGTTAAGTAACATATACTGGGAGTTTACCACATATTGAGGACATGAAAGCAAATAAGAAATGGGTCATGGCCCTGACTAGCTTACAATCCAGAAAATACTTCCTTATATAACTAAGAGAGAATATTTTATTCTTCCTCTTTTTGAAATGATGCAACTTAAGTTCAAAGAAATAAATAAAATTGCTTAAGTTACATAGCAGTTAATGGACAAAAGTGCAATTTGAACCCAAATCCAAATTATTACAAAAGATTTCCCTTTATTTGTTTTTCATAGCAATTAGTGTATATAGATCTTGGAATAAAATCAAAAGAGAAACTCATATAAGGAAACTCACGAACCTTATATGTTGCCATATTCTATCAGAGATTTCCAGAATAAGCAAGACAGAAGAGAGGAGTAGACTCAGTGAAAACCGGTATTGTGGGATCAGAACTTCTGAAATCCCATTGACTATCCTCTCCCTTGGGAAGGTGGTAAATTTCACAAGAAAAGTTGACTGTGGGCTCTGGGATTCCCTACCTGCCCAGGATCCCCACATCTAAGGTTCTTCTTTTTATTAAGTATTTATTTTTGAGAGAGAGAGACAGAGCATGAGTGGGGCAGGGGCAGAGAGAGGGCGAGACACAGAATCTGAAACAGACTTCAGGCTCTCAGCTGTCAGCACAGAGCCGAACACAGGGCTCAAACTCATAGACCTCGAGATAGTGCCCTGAACAGAAGTCAGATGTTTAACCAACTGAGCCACTCAGGCACCTCCTTGCCCACATTTCAGGTTCTTACCAGTGGGGCTGATAACTGACATGGAACATGTGGGCTTGCATGTGGGAGTTGGAGCTCTACAAAGCTCCCCAGCCCAGGTCTCTCTGCCCAGGAGGGATGCTGCGATTCTTAGCAAGATTCCACAGGGAAATCAGAGCCACCTGGTGCTTCCCTTACAGTCTTGGACTCAGGTCTGCTCCTTCTTCTTCTTTTTGCTTAATAATTTATTTTTTAAATATAATTTATTGTCAAGTTGGCTTCCTAACAACACCCAGTGTTTATCCCAACAAGTGCCATCCTCAGGTCTGCTTCTAACTAAAGTTTTCTTTTGTTTTTCCTTCCCATTCTCTCTAATTTTCAAACAGTAGCTTATTTCCTTAAAAACAAAAAAGACAGGAACTAAACATGTACACACACACACAAATCAAAAAGCTCTTTTACAAAAAAGAACTACAACTGTTTTCATATTTTTTAATTTTATTTTTTCCTTCATGTCCTCTCCTTAATTCTATATACTTCTTTGTTTTTAACTTTTTATGTTATGGGTTTAGCCTTTTGTCTGATCTTTTAATCTTGTATTTTATTGGCTTTTAAAAAGCCTTTTTATCTTATATCTTTAAATGTCATATATTATGCAGTATTTTGTAACTCTTAAGCTTCTATCTCTCATGACTTGATCACTGTTATTTTATAATTCTACTTTATTTCTATTTGCAATTTTAGCAATTGTAAAGAATCCTTCCTATCTTCCTAATTTTATTATAGCTTATATATGTATATATATATATGTATATATATACATATATACATACACATACACATATATAAACTATCTTCCCCTTGTGTCCTGAATTTATTTTGAATTTTATTTCTGTTGATAATAGCCAATAAAAGCATGCTTCAGCACCAGGAATTGCTGTACACAGAATGGGTTCTCCTATAAGCTATCTGTTAGCTAGACTCTTCTAAATTGTCTGTTATAGGCAGAATGGGTCCAGAAGTTTGGAAAGATCCTACTCTCCCTCTTTCGATGTGCTTGTAGAATATTCAGTGCCTTCTGTGATCTCAGCAAGGTTAGGCCCAGGATACTGTGTAAAACAATAGGTTTTCAATCCTGGTCACTTATTAGAATTACTTGGGGAGCTTCAGAAAATGCCTAAGCTTGTCTTCCAGAGAAATCAAGTGAATGGGCATGGGGTGGGCTTCAAGTATCAATATTTTTTTAATTTTTTAATGTTTATTTATTTTTGAGAGACAGACAGACATAGCATGAGTGGAAGAGGGACAGAAAGAGAAGGGGACAGAATCTGAAGCATGGACCAGGCTCTTAGCTGTCAGAACAGAACCCAATGTAGGGCTTGAACTCATGAACCACATGATCATGACCTGAACTGAAGTTGGATGCTTAAAAAACTGAGCCACCCAGGTCCCCCATCCCTGCTTATTTTAAATGTTTTTTATGTTTATTTATTTTTGAGAGAGAGAGAGAGAGAGCAGAACATCAATATTTTTAAAAAGATGTTCAGGTAACTAATAGGTATCCAAGGCTGAGAATCACTAGAATATAAGGTCTCCCTCTGAGCAGGTAAAAAGATCCTGGTTCATAGCACAATGAGAAAAATATTAGTATTACCAATGTTAATAATAATAACATCAATTACTGCAAAAGCTAGTACTATCATTCAACCTTAATTTGTCAGGAACCATGCAAAATAATTTATCTTCTAATTTACAGGTCAGAAATATGAGCTTCAAACAAACCAGACAAAGTGTTCACATTCAGTTATTTCATTAAGTAGTATAGCCAGGGTTCAGGCTCAAGTCTGAGGGGTTCTAAATCTAACCTATTCACCACTCATTAAAGTAGCTTTCCCCTAATGCAGTGGGTGTGGAAGTCAGGAACCAGGACTGGTCTGCAGTCGCATGTTCCAGTAAATCCAAAGTGCCTGCTGTACAGAAGTTTAGTGCTTTGGTAGGGATTCATCTGTGGCCTCCAGATCTTTATGGCAGAAGACTGTAAAGGCCACTCTTCAGCCAGTTTGGGGAGGCCTTTGGGTAGGGCCAGAGGGAGTAGCAGGAACAAGGCCTATGAGTTATGTGGCACTCCCTGCTGTTACGTCCTTGTAGGTTTGGTAAGAATAGGGTACTGGAACATAATATCTGAAAGAGATTAAATGGAATAATTTAACAGCTTGGATCCTTGACATGTTGGAATGGATACTTGTTTGTTGTGGGAGGCTCTCCTATACCTGTGTTTACAGCAGCCCTGAACTCTACCATGTAGAGATGCCAGTACAAACTCCTGAGACGAGTTGTGACAATCAAAGATGTCTTTTCTAATCATTGTGAAATATCCCCCGAGCAGAAAATCAGCCCCTGATGAGAAACACTGATTTATTTAATCCTATGGCCACTTAAAAATGTTTATTTATTGAGAGAGCAGAAAGAGAGGAAGAGAGAAAATCCCAACCAAGCTCTGCACTGTCAGCACAAAACCTGACATGGGGCTCCATCTCATGAACTGTAAGATCATGACCTGAGCTATGGCCATTTTTCATGATGAACAAGACAGTTATTATCACTCTTCAGGTCAAGAGGCTGTGAACTTGCAGACATCACACGAAGTGGTATAGTGGTATCTAGATTTTCTGATCTGGGAGCATACAATGCTCCTTTCAGTACTTTATGCTGATACTTGAACCTGACAAGTAACTGGGACTTTGCCTGAGAACAAGAATAGGCAGGTTTTTCTTTACAGCATTCCACCCAGGCTGTGTCACTGGCTAGAGGCTTCCCAAGGGAGTAAAAGCCTCTGCCTCAGATCCTGCTGCTGGTATTGACAGACTCTATGGACTATGGTGTTATACAAATTAAATGAGGCTAAGAGTCATCAGCCTCCATAATGCCTAGTTTTCAATGAAGGCCTCCAGATTAGAGGACAAGCTGACATTTAAAATAAATAAACAAAGCATCCCTACATAAATATAAATGAATTAAGATCATACCATGCACACTTTCAGATCACAATGCTATGAAATTTGAAATCAATCACAGGAAGAAATCTGGAAAACCTCCGAAAACATGGAAGGTAAAGAATACTCTACTAAAGAATGATTGAGCCAATCAGGCTTCCAGGGGGAATTCAACCAGACATTTAAAGCAGAGTTAATACCCATTCTTCCCAAGCTATTCCAAAAAATAGAAATAGAAGGAAAACTTCCAGACTCATTCTACGAAGCCAGCATCACTTTGATTCCCAAACCAGACAGAGACCCACCAAAAAAAAAGAACTACAGGCCAATATCTTGATGAATATGTATGCAAAAATTCTCAACAAGATACCAGCAAATCAAATTCAATAGCATATATAAAAAATTAGTCATCATGATCAAGTGGGATTCATTCCTGGGTTGCAGAGCTGGTTCAATATTCACAAATCCATCAATGTGATACATCACATTAACGAAAGAAAAGTTAAAAACCATATGATCCTGCCGATAGGTGCAGAAAAAGCCTTTGACTAAATACAGCATCCTTTCTTAATAAAAACCCTCGAGAAAGTCGGGATAGAAAGAACTTAGTTAAACGTAATAAAAGCCATTTATGAAAAGCACACAGCTAGTATCATCTTCAATGGGGAAAAACTGAGAGCTTTTCCCCTGAGATCAGGAACACAAAGATGTCCATTCTCACCTCTGTTGTTTAACATAGTTCTGGAAGCCCTAGCATCAGCAATCAGACAACAAAAGGAAATAAAAGACATCAGAGTAGGCAAAGATGAAGTCAAACTTTCACTTTTTGCAGACGACATGATACTCTACATGGAAAACCCGATCAACTCCACCAGAAGCCTTCTAGAACTAATCCATGAATCCAGCAAAGTTGCAGGGCACAAAATCAATGTACAGAAATTGGTTGCATTTTTATACACCAATAATGAGCAACAGAAAGAGAAATCAAGAAACTGATCCCATTCACAATTGCATGAAAAATCATAAAATACCTAGGAATAAACCTAACCAAAGATGCAAAAGACCTGTACAATGAAAATATTAGAAAGCTTATGAAAGAAATTGAAGAAGACACAAAGAAATGGAAAAACATTCTATGCTCATGGATCAGAAGAATAAACTGTTAAAATGTCATTATTACCCAAAGCAGTCTACATATTCAACGCAATCCCAATCAAAGTTGCACAAGCATTCTTCTCAAAGCTAGAACAAACTATCCTAAAATATGTATGGAACCACAAAAGACCCCAAAGAGCCAAAGCAATATTAAAGGAGAAAACCAAAATGGGAGGCATCACAATCCCAGACTTTAGCCTCTACTACAAAGCTGTCATCATCGAGACAGTATGGTATTGGCACAAAAACAGACATATGGACCAATGGAATAGAATACAGACCCAGAACTGAACCCACAAGCGTATGGCCAATTAATCTTTGACAAAGCAGGAAAGAGTATCCAATGGAAAAAATACAGCCTCTTTAACAGATGATGCTGGGAGAACTGGACAGCAACATGCAAAAGAATGAATCTAGGCCACTCTCTTACACTATACACAAAAATAAACTCAAAATGGCTGAGGGACCTGAATGTGAGACAGGAAACCATCAAAACCCTAGAGGAGAAAGCAGGAAACAGCCTCCTTGACCTCAACCGCAGCAATTTCCTATTTGACACCTCCCCAAAGGCAAAGAAATCAAGAGCAAAAATGAACTATTGGGACTTCTTCAAGATAAAAAGCTTCTGCACTGCAAGGAAACAATAAAAAAAAAAACTAATAAGCAACTGACAGAATGGGAAAAGATAGTGGCAAATGGCATATCAGATAAAGGGCTAGTATCCAAAATCTACAAGGAACTCACTAAACTCCATACCCGAAAAATGAATAATCCAGTGAAGAAATAGGCAGAAGACCTGAACAAACACTTCTCTAACGAGGACTTCCAGATGGCCAACAGGCACATGAAACAATGCTCAGCGTCACTCATCATCAGGGAAATACAAATCAGTGCCACACTGAGATACAGCCTCACACCAGTCAGAGTGGCTAAAATGAACAAATCAAGAGAATATAGATGCTGGTGAGGAGAAACAGGTAGGAGGAGAAACAGGCACCCTCCTACACTGTTGGTGAGAATGTAAACTGGTGCAGCCTCTCTGGAAAACAGTGGGGAGGTTCCTCAAAAAATTAACAATAGAACTCCTCTATGACCCAGCAATAGCACTGCTAGGGATTCACCTAAGGGACACAGGAGTGCTGATGCATAGGAGCACATGTACCCCAATGTTCATAGCAGCACTTTCAATAATAGTCAAATAATGCAAACAACCTAAATGTCCATCAACTGATGAATGGATCAAGACAATATGGTTTATCTATACAATGGAATACTACATGGCAATGAGAAGGAATGAAATCTGGTCATTTGTGGTAACATGGATGGAACTCGAAGGTGTCACGCTAAATGAAATAAGTCAGGCAGAGGACAGATATCATATGTTTTCACTCATAAGTGTAACAAGAGAAACTTAACAGAGGACCATGGGGGAGGGGAAGGTAGGAAAAGTAGTTGGGGAGAGGAATGGAGGTAAATCATGACAGACTCTTGAATACTGAAAACAAACTGAGGGCTGAAGTGGTAGGGGGAAAGGGGAAAGGGGTGATGGGCATGGAGGAGGGCAATTGTGGGGATGAGAACTGGATGTTTTATGGAAACCAACTTGACAATAAATTATAAAAAGAAAAAAGAAAAGGAAAAAAAACAAAAATGAAAGAAATTTATTTATTTTATATTATTTTTTATTTATTTAGAGAGAGCATGATTGTGAGAGAGGAAGACAGAGGGAGACAGGGAATCCCAAGGATGCTCAGCATTTTAAGCACAGAGCCCAATGGGTGGCTCTAACCCACAAACCATGAGATCATGACCTGAGCCAAAGTTGGACACTTAAGCAACTGAACCACCCAGACACCCTGACTTTAACACAGTTAATTCACCCATTGAGTAGTATCCAGTAAATCTTCAACATCCTCTCCTTTCTCTTTTCTGAATCTCCACAAAACAGCATCTTGGACAGATGCCCAAGTATGGCTGCAGCAAAGCTGGCCCAGTGGCACTGGCTAACTGCAGAGACTTATGCTCTGGTAAATGCAGTCCTCAAGAACTAGTGTAAGGAACTGTTCTTCATTTGGTAAGACATCCTATATCTTTATTCAGCAAGTCCAAGCAGAAAGTTGACAGCTGGACTTGCTGAATAAAGATATAGGATGTCTTATCAAATGAAGAGAGTAATATGAAGATCCTGAAAGAAAATGGTCTCCATCTAGGGGCTCTGTTTAAAAATAGAGAGCTCCAGCCAGGGAGAGCTCCCAGTTCTTGGAGGGGACCACTAAGAACAACCCAGGATGAAACTAGGAGACGAGCTCAGGAAGTGGAATCAATATTATTATGGTAATGACTTCAGAATAGAAGGGAGGTCTATGGTCAGGACCAAGGTACCAGTCAAAATTAGATAAAAAGCAAAGGTCGCTTGATGGAGAGTCCACAGGGTTTATGGTCAGAGTTAGTCCACCCCCTGTCTCAGAGCCATGTAGATCACAGGAGAGGGAAGAAGGCTTGTCAGGTATGAGATGCAAGGGCTGGGAGCCAAGCTGACTTTGGGAAAGCATTTTGGCCTCTTCCGGTCTCAGGATTTTTATTTCTTCCTAATGGAACAACAATAATAACAAACCCTAAAGAAGGACATGGTGGCTAAGAACATAAGACGAGGCAAAGCTATGTTAACATCTGCACACCAAAAACCAGATGTCTCGGGAAAGCTTTGGCATGTGATGTCATTGCTTTTAAGGTGAGTGTCAGTATAGAATTTCTTTCATAGGACTGAGAACTTTAAATGAGGCAATGGAAATAGAAAACTCCCAAGCCTGGAACATTGAAAAAATTCAGCCATAGTATCTTAAAATAAAGTAATTTGTTTCCCGGTCTCAATTTAACATTTCACTTGAAGTGGGAGGAAGGAGTCGAAGGAAAGGTGGGTTCCTGCTGCTGTCAGAGGTTCTAATTTTAGTGACTGTCCTTGCTCTTGGTATTTCTCCTTCCTCACTTCCTCGCACCTCCATATGTTATTAAAAGGCATGAAGACTTTTTCCCCTTTTTGGGATACCCAAGGATTTCCCACACCCAGAGATATTTAATATTCACCAGATGCTCAAGGCCAGGCTGCAAGTTAGCACAGCTACACCTGGATTTGAATCTAGAGACAAATTGCTACTTCATTATAGAACCAGTGAGAAGCATCCAATTTTTAAGGTTGTTAAACTTGCAAGGGCAACAGAGAACCAATGAATGTATAATGAAGAATTACTTAACATGGGGCACAGAATCTGGGGTGCAAAAAAAAATCACTACTCGTGTGCATACATATGCATGCGTGTTTGTGCATACACACACACACACACACACACACACACACACACAGACACCATGCCCTGGAAAGATATTTTCTGATGATAGAAATAGATAGTTGGGGTAAGACTATCCTTTTTAGATATGATAAGTAAGACATGACATGTTAATAATTCTTTTGCTTGTCCCTTGGCAAGGGGTGCCAAGGAGTCAGCCACTATTTAGAGACATTTTCCCTACACCTGTCACCTGCACAAGGCTCTCTGCAGCTCTTAGAGGTACAAAGATTTCCTTAGTTTCTAAATACTATCCCCCTGCTGGTCTGCTCACCGACTGGGCTGCTACTGATAAACACCCACTCAAAAGAAATCTGGTCTTACAAGGCACCAGAAACAATAGCCTAGTTGCTGGGGAACCATGGATTCTTACAGGAGGCTTGCAAGGTCTGCCTCCGGGCCAAGGCGATGCCAGAAATGGAAAGCTCAGTTGCCCTAAGCTTCTGACACAGTTGTGGATTCCTGAGCTATTTGGGGAAATCAGAGTCACTTTAGTGCCTTTATCTGCTGTGGGAAGGAACCTTACATATTCCACAGTTAATTGACTTCGGAGTAAGGGAATCCAGATCTCATTTCTGTCAATACTCACTCCTACCTCACAGGACCACGTTCATGGCAGTTCTTGATCAACAGTTCCACGTAAAAGTGTGGTCTCCACATAACATTGCAAGGAAGGATGCTGGGTAAGCTTTCACCCCAGGCAAAACTGGGTATCCAGAAACCCCACAAGTCGCTTTAGAATTTTGCAAACACCAAACTTAAATAAAAAGGAAAGGATGTTAAATCAATATAAGATGATCAACGTATCAAGTCTTTCTTCTGAAATTGCAGAGTCCTGCACTCAATTCCCCCACTAACCATTTCCAACCACTCAGACATCCAGTGAGTTTTCTGTCTCCCCTTGGAGAACGTTTGCCCATTGGCCAGGCCTCACCATCCCCTGAAGGCTGATGCAGAGCAGGGGTGTTGTGGGGTATCAAATCTCCAACTCAGTTGTGGGGGAAGAAAGATTGGTTGCTTTCTCCCTTTCCATCAGCTTTGCTACTGTTTCTACAGAATCCAAAGAGGACTGCCTCTGGACAGGGAGTTTGCTTTCTTCCTTCAAACGCAATTGTTTGGATGGCAGCTTGTGAATGCTGTGGTTTTGCAGACACTTAATTCATCTCAGAGGTGATATGAAAAACAGCACAGCAGGCACTTACCCACCACCAGCCACTGGCTAAAAAAGCCCATCTTCCAGTCAGCCTGGGCCTTGGTGACTGACCAGCTGGGTGATGCCGAGTCCCCTGGGATGGGAGGGGAGGTTCCATAACTCTGTGGGGTTTCATGCTACAGACAAGAGGTATTTGGGGAAAATAAGCCTGTTGGCTGGGTTCCTACCTGTTTCTGAACTCCTGTTTGATCCTCTTGCATAACAAAGGCCAACAATGAAACCTCCCTTCTTTCAGGCCTGTGGGTCCCCAACACACTGCAGGGTTGTTCTGTGCTGAGCTTGCAGAAGAAACACATGTGGAGTGACATTTGCCACTTTGTTTAGGGCTAAATACGTAAGAGGGGTCATAATGGAGAAAAGCTCAAAATGGTGCCTCATTCTGGCCTGTGAGAAGGGAAAACTGGCATTCCCTCATCCCAACCTTCCTTATAATCTTTGGGTGGATAGAAATAGCTTTGGAAAGAAGGTTTCCTGCTGGAAAAGGCTGTCTGTGCACCAGTAACGGGGCTGGCCAATATCGTGAAGAATGTATGTCTCCTCAGCTGGCCTCTCATCTCTCTGTGAGTCTTAAAGCTGAGAATAGATGTTCAAGGAGGTGACTTCTCACAAGAGAAGGGTTGCCACTGCTTTTCTTAAATATATCTGAGATTCTCCCACTCCTCCCTGTTCTTGTAACCCCTTCCCTGCTGCAAGGCCTGAGCCTGGCCAGCAAGCAGCACTGTTCTCACCCCTCAATTGGTGAGGACCACCTTTCACACCTCCCCTCCCTGTAACATGACTTTCCTCCCCTGCACCTCTATTAAGTCACAACTTTATCCAACCATCTGTAATGCCTGCGCATGGTTAACAAAGCAAAATATGCTGTTCAATTAATGTCAATGACACTTTACTGAGCACTTACTATATGCTAGAGATTTTCTTATAACTTCACATGTATTAATTAATTTAATTCCCACAGCAACCTTCTAATTACCCTTTTCATTTAAAAAAAATAAAGAAAATTGATTCTCAGGTTACAGAGTTTGGCAAGGTCACACAGCTAGTATGTGTTAGAGCCAGGGTCTACAATCAGGTGATTCATTCCATAGCCCAAGGTCTTCACCATTAAACTCTCTACTTGGCATGGAAGCCTGCCCACTGGTTCTCTCAACTTCTGACCCTGAGCCCCGTCTATGCCAGAGAGAGCCTGTATTTCATTCAAGCTAGCCACTTCTTTGTCTTACACAACAAACCATGCTCACATTTACATCTTCGCCCATCTGCCTGTTCTGTCTTCCTTTATTTGAATCATAATATTTTTCAAAGACTGGTTTAAATCCAGTCTGCTTTGCAACATTCTCAGAGGGAATCTAAGCCCACCCTCATCCCCTAGGACTCTGTGGCACACAATCAGAGTCACTGCGTGCTGGCTGCTGTTGTCTATGCCTGTGCCCTGCCTTGTTATCAGAGACTATGGGCCATTTAATAGAAAACTGACATATATTATTTTGTATCTCTTGTAAAATCTTGCCAATAAGAGAAAGATAACAAATACTCAATTGAATTAGATCAGCCTAGTGTGGGACTCCAGAGAAGATTCTAACCCCCAAGTCTCACAAAAACTGTACGAGAAAATGAACAGGTTACCATAATCTACTGTGCCTTTAATGCCACACATGTCTGAATCAATCCACGTGCACCTCTGCTCCCTACAATCTTTGGTGCTCTGTTTGTAGCTGGGAAAAATGGTTTTCTTTTCTAACTCTGAAGAATACCCAGGTGTGCCTATAAATGCTGCTTTTGTTTATGTGACAGGGAGCTCTCTGTGACTTGAAATTGGACATCATCCCCCCTTGTCTGCTGGCACTGCTTTCTGAGTATATGAGAAACACAAAATGAGAACAAACATCCAAGCCCCAAGGAGTATCATTTTACTCTCAGATAATCCAGATGCATGCAGTGTGCTCCTGGCTGATTCTAGCTATCAAAAATCCACTTTTCAGTTTCTTTACTACCCCTTCTAGAGCAGACCACCAACGGATGCCTAAATGGTACATGCTGGAACATCCATGGACAGTCTCCAGATCCTGTACATTTTCCCCCACCCTATCATCTTTCTTCTCTTTTGTTTTCTTTTTTCTTTTTTTTTTCCTTATAGCTGAACTGTGTATAACTCTTGTAGCCCACTAATTAAGTGTGTGTGCATGTGTCTATGCATGCATGAGAGAGAGAGAGAGGGAAAGAAAGAGAGAGACTTAATTGTATGTGTAAGAAAATATATAAATTAACACTTATTTCTGTGATGAAAGGTATGAAAATGATGACTTCAGGATCTTTGCAATTTCCATTCTCGCTGTCTGCAGAGGTCTTTTCTCCAAGAGCCACACAACTGCTTGCTACTTCCTGCCTGTCTCTACTAAATGTGGTATTAGACAGGTATTTCCCTAATGCCTCCTATGCAGTGGTACCCCCATCACTGTCAGTCCCCTACTCTGTTTTCTTCATGGCACTGGTACTGCTGATGTTCTGTGTGCATATCTTTCTCTGCCCTTGTATACTCTCTCAGAGTAGGAGCTCCATGACCACAGGAGTCCTGTCAAGTTCATTCACTTCTGGATTCCCAACACCTAGAAGCCTGCCCTCCTGGAATACCATGGATTTTTAATAAAGCATCAGTGAGAAACTGTTAGATAAACACATAAGTGAATTCTAACAAGTAGATTTGAAAAAAAGGTCCTGAATCTAAATTCTGAGTTAATGCTAACCAAATCTGGGACCTCAAAAAGTGACATCATCTCTATGCATTTCACCCTTCTCATCTGTAAAATGAGGTATCTAGACAAGATAAGCAACTTACTACAGTCTGTTTCTAAGTCTTTCTGAATCCCCTTGATGTGAACAAGTTGGGCAGGAGGTCCTACCTTTTAAATGACTTTCGGGTGACCTTGGCTATGCTACTTCCCCTCTACCCTTGAAAAAACAGCCTTCAGTGAGTGGAGCATTCAGTAGCAAAGTCTGCCTGGATGCTTCCCTGTAGACAATCCCAGATCGCACTGTTTGGTTTTGCAGGAGGAAGAGGAGTTAGCCTCCCTTACAATGCCTTTGCCAAGTTATTCCTCTGAATCAGAACTGGGGATTAATACCATGAAGCCAGAAGAAGCAGAATGTCTTTACTGGGTCCCACAGAGAAGAACCATAAGAGGATGTCTAAATTGTTTAAAGAGAGTGAAAACGTGTTTCTAAGGAGGGCAGGAAGACAGCTTTGGGGCTTCCGTGTGATATCTCTTGGCTAAGCATGAGTTTCCTAAGTTATCAGAACTAATCGAGGCAGTTCTGCTGTTCTTCTTTTAACCATCCCTAAGGGCCTCCTGTATTTCTGAGACCCCAGAGGGAAGAGGAGAACTAACGCACTAGAAATAGCTGTGTCTTTGACATGAAGCACACCTGCAAACGCGGCTAAGATAGATCACAGAGCCGAACATTGCCATCACTCCATGTGCGCCTGAAACGCCCGCGCTCATGGTTATGCAACGTGGCACCTTGCTAGGGCACCGCGGGAGCTGCACTAGAAATTGAAAGCGATCTACTCCTACCTGTACGTACGGAAGGGAAAATCACTTTAAACTCATTGAAAGGCTTCAACAGCGGAGAGACTGATCAAACCAATAAGGAACAAATCTCCCTGCGGCCTACCGATGCCAGACATATCCCAGGGGCTAGCTCAAGTCCTCCTGCAGGACGAGCTGGTGCTGAGGCTGGATAAGATACATGTCGCTCAGAAGCCGGAGCCTGTGAAGAGACAGGGACACGGAGTGGCCATTGAGAGGCAGAAGGCAGCTAGGGCCCTGGCCCCTGCTGGCTTAGAAGGCAATTGGTGTTAAGAGAGAGTAAGAGCCTGGGGCTCCAGTTGGGGAAGCTTAAGGAGGGGTGGAGGGGGAGGAGTGGGGGCTAATTGGTGCCTCAGGCTTTTGTGGAGCTTTTGCTGAGAATCGTTAGTCTGGGGACTCCTGAGGAAGAAGTGATGGGTTTCGGAAATCTGGAGTCACAAGGGAATAACTGATCCTGAGTCCTTTCAAATAAGGGCTGCAAAACGTCCTAAGAGAAAGGAGACTTGGCTTGCTCACTGGTTTAGTGACCCGTCTCTAATGACTCCTTTCTGTTGTCCCTTATATTCTCCCAGGGCCCAAGTCTTCTTCACTCTTCCTTTAAACCATGGGGCCAAGCACTTGGCAGCTTGCCATATACCCTTGTCACACCCAAGTCTCCCTCATTAGATAAAAATTAAATTTTGTTAATTAAAGTAATGGAAATCAATTATCCTTATCAGACCACATGGCCTACTGACACAAAGCCAAACCTTCTATTGCAGGTTTCTTCTGACTACGATCAGAGAGAGCTGCAGGGTGGGGCCCTCTGACGGGGCTCCTGTCTTGTGAGCTGAGGGGCTTTGCTCCCCTAGAGCCAGAGCAGCTTCCAAACTTAACAACCAAGATATTTACTATGTAATGCAAAGGCTAAAATCTCCCCAACAATGCCCCTGGAGTTTTCTCAGTTTATTCTGAACTAATTGCCAAAGCAGCATGTGATGAAATCTCTAATAGCCTTCATGATAAAAGATTAAAGCACGTAAAGAAACACACTTAAAAGGTGAGCGCAGACTCTGAGATTCCACCCACCTCAGCAATGCATGACTAATGTTGTCTCTATTAGTCAGGATCCATGAGATAATCAGCACGCCTGCTCCTAAACTCAGCTCAGTCACATCTGAACAGTGGCAGCCCAAGTTCAGGGTGGGAGTGAACGGCTGGGTCTGGTAGTCCAGCCTATAGTGCTCCTGCTGACTCACTGTTGAAAAGATGAATCTGCTGACATGTCTCTGAGCTTAGCCCCTGCAGCCAGGCTGTCTGTTTTTTAGGAGGTGTGCATGACTCGGTGGTATGGTTCTGGCTTATAACTCTTTCTTGACCTCATCTTGTCCACCTAATGTCCAGGATAGCCCTTCTCCACTGTGCATTGAACATTTCACATCCACTACCCTTTCCTAAAACAATCGGACAAAAGGCAGTTCATTCAAATAGTCAAGACTTCCTTTTCCTCTCATCTCCCAAAGTCACTAGCAAAATTCCCATGCTTTGGAAAACATGGTGCTCAAATAAAGCAAGCACACTCTTCTCCCTCACAGATAGCATGCTAGTCATTACCTTTGACTGAATCAACTCAAGAATCCTGACTTCCCCATCTTTCTCTTTTTGAAAACTTCCTTCTATCTCTGACTGTATCAAAAGGTGGAACTCTGCAT
The DNA here is from genome assembly GCF_006229205.1 of Suricata suricatta. Lineage (NCBI taxonomy): Eukaryota > Metazoa > Chordata > Mammalia > Carnivora > Herpestidae > Suricata > Suricata suricatta. The sequence goes on along the minus strand of NC_043710.1, from coordinate 81,281,102 downwards.
ATCAGGATGCAGTGACAGGGTTGCCATTTGCTTTATTGAAAGTATGGAAGATCTAGCTAAGAGAAAAACCTCAAGATGATGCCACCTCCATTCATGAGAGTCCCATAAAAGTCTCTGGTTGAAAACCTCAGCACCTGGAGACTTACACTGTGCTCTTTGATTTGCTTCTCTGAGAATTGTAAAACCTCAGAGAGGCAGGAATAACAAGTGAGTGGACTTGTCCAGCTATGTGCTATACAGAGATTTCCTCCAGCAGATCAATAGTTATAGCCTTGTGCTCTTCCTCACCATTACAATCTGAATGACTTCCATCATCTCTCTTTAGAATTAATCTAGGCAATCACACTTATCTCACACAACATAAACAACCTGACCCTACATCAATCACAGAATGCTCAAATAATACTCTCATAACTGGAAACAGCACAGTATCTACAAGGGCTGCCATTGCATCAAAGTCACGTCTGTTTTAAAGAATTTGGAATTTCTCAATATACAAAATCTCAGAGTAGGAAGAGAACTTACAGGGAGGTATTTTCCAGTGTTTAAAGGGTATAAATCAGTGTTATTTAAAAACAGTCATGATAGCCAATGCATTTGGAAAAACCTACATTAATCAATCATAAACAAATTTATTTATTGCTTTTAATATTAATCAACTATCTCCATAAATACAGTATATTTATTCTCCAAACATATTTACCATGTCATCTACTCTCTGTACTGAATGACTTCATCATTGTAATGTTCCATGAAACACAATGCTCTAGGATCACCCAGCCCAATCCTTCATTAAATGTTTGATTCTCCACGACATCACTTCTGGTTCATAATTGATTTGAGAACTTATTGTTTGTGTCATTTCCCTACCACAGCATTCTTTGTTGCATTGAACAAAATAACTTCTTCTTGTACTTTCAGATTTGTCCTCTAGGGCTATATGGAGCAAACTAATCAATCGTCAAAGCCATGAAGAAAGTTCTCATGGTTCTTCTAATTATATCCTGCAGGGTAAAATCCACTAGAGCCTTCAATGATTACTCTGATAACATTTCACATTCTAGTAGTAGCTGGGTCCCTTTTGCTTGATTCTCTTCAATTATCAATATACCTCATAAAGTGTGGTGGCTGCAGGGAACACAAAGACTCTGGTTCTGGTCAAACCAATTTAAATTAAAGCAAGACTGTTATTTTTGAAGCTCTGGACACTGGTATGCCAATAAGAAGCCAGGAGATTTTACTAGAATAATTGAGAATTTTATCAACTTTAAAGTAGTTCTTCACTCAACATTGAGGTTATTAATGTTCAACCAGATAGATAAAATTTGGTTATTTCTATGAGAATGAAGATCTGAGTGTTGAGAGTTTGGATAACTTGGTATAGGCCTTGACAGGGAACTAGTCTGTGACTTAGACCCCCCTAGCTGTACAGGACTTCGGTTATCAACATTACCATTGTTGTGGGCAAGGAGTCAGATTTCTTAAGGGAGACACATCTGGCTCAGGTTGATTCCTCCTCCGACCCCTAGGGAGGTACACATCCCTGAATGTCAAGCAGGATGCTCGTGTTTCAGCCAAACTCCTGCTAAAAACTAAGCCTCAGCATGTGAGAGGCAATGCCCATTCTTTTGGTAGGTAATTCTTGCTTCCAAAAGCAGAAGAAAGAATAGAGGCCAATATTTAGAGATGTGAATGGTACTAGAGGGCTGCAGAAGAATAGAAATGCAAATGAAATTTTTGAAATGCACCCTACTGAACAATTCACTGAAAATATGAAGGCATGTAGAAGGAAATGCAGCCACCAGGGTATCTAGTCTCTGTAGGACCATATCAGCTTCTGGAATGGCCGGCACGGTACTTTAGCCATATTCACTTTCAAGTAGGCTTTAAAAGAAAATTTAAAACAAAATGGTGGCAATAGAAAGAACACAGAATTGTGTATCAGAAAACCTGGCTTCAGATGTTTTTTTGCAACTTACTAGATGTATGAGCTCTGGTTATTTACTTAACCTCTCTAAAAACTCATGCATAAAATCAAAGTTCTGAACTAGATTGCTAGCTGTTGTCTTTGTGGTGCAGATCATATATAGTTTATTATAATAGGTCCTACAGAAGACCATCTTTCCTGACTTCTGGCATGTCTCCAGAAGGAATGGCTTCATATTATTTTGAAGAGATAATGGGGGTGCATACTACTTGGAGGTGAAGGAGAGAATAAGTGTATTCAAGTTTCTGCATTAAGTTGAGAACAATGTTATGTTCTTGTTTATTTACTTTTTGTTGTTATTGTTGCTAGAGAACTAATTACTCGTACCATTTTGTTTGTTCTTCAGAAAGTAGTTGTTGATTTGTGCTTTAGCTTTGGTTTTAAGCCACTTGGAAAGCACCCTTGGCCAGAGAGTGGCATGTTGTTGCTGTACCTCTCCATGTCTACTCTAATTACTTCTTTGCCCTGGAGGGCAGCCCAACACAACTGCAATAATTCTTTTGGGAGCTACACCTACTTTACTCTGACATGCAAGAATTATAAAGATAGCTTTTGGAGGTCATTAAAACTGGTGGCATTTCCTTGGACACACCCTTGGAAGATCACAGGACCGATAAGATTCCACAATGAGATTTGTGGTAATTGGAAACAAAAGTAGGCTTAGATTAAGAGCAGGAAAGCAATATAAAGACATTCAATTGCTCTTATGAAAATTTTGTCCTACGTCCAATATGTGACTCACTATCTACTGAGGCAGCATGCAAATTGGGCTCTGAAATTAAGGCTAAAGATGGAAACTAAGGGTCCTTTATGGGTGAAGATCCCATCTTCATTTAGACAGGAAAAAGCCATTAATTTCATTTCCAAATGATCAGAGAGATTATCTTGACCTGGAAAGGAGGCTTCTGCTAGCCAAATTTCTCTTTGCCTGATGGGACTGGACTTGCTTTCATTCACATCAACCTTAGACCTACTTGGGGAAGAAATCCAGGATAAGACAAGAAAGAATGATCCTCAGATTGCCTGAATTATTATTATCCTAGTATGTATGGGTGTCCATAAAAGACAATGGCAAGCTGAGAGAAAAGACAGAAAGAGGTGAACCCTGAAAAACACAGTGAAGAATGAGGCAATATATATTAAAAGCCAAATGCATAGATCTTGATCACACACACACACACACACACACACACACACACACACACACACAAAGTTAACTCCATTGCATTTGACCCAGTCGCCAGTAGCTCTATTGCCCAGTTGACAAAAGCTGTTCTTTCTCTGGAAGGGATAGTGGGCTCAGGACAGGAAAAGCCATAGAATTTTCTGATTAGTCACTTTGACTAAAGTCTCTGTTACTGAAATGTGTGTGCTCAATGACCATTCACTAAATGTTCCATGATTGTGATAAATAAGACCTACTGCAAATGAGAGTCATTGATTCACCAGAGCCCAGATGCCAATTGAATCGAATCTAGCACATCTCAGCTGTGAGCTGCTTGTGGGCAAGGACTATAGCTCATTTCCCTTTGAGTCCCCCCCAACACCTAGCATGATGCCTTACATGGAGCAGGTGCTGACTAACTGATAGGAGATTGCTTTCTTAAGTGAAGAGAAATGTTTGACAATATAATCCATGCAGTACATATAGGGAAATATTTAGAAGGGCTTATTTAGGAGGTGCTCAGTCTCCTGGAAAGTTGTCTACTTCCCCCAACCCCTCTCACTGATGCTACTCAGAGAAGCTATTCACAAATAGATGGACACACAGTCTCTGAGAGCCTTTGAACTTCAGTAGCAAGTTCTAAGATTTTTATGACTTGACAGAAAAAATGCTGTGTTAAGTATTATCTGTGTGCTTTAAGATAAAGAAGTCATGAATTCATTCCAGTTAGTATAAAATATACACTGTTATTAGTCAAACCATGTCAAGGGGAAGTAGACCATTGGGACAGATTCAATCAACATTTAAACCATAATTAATAAGCACCTACTGTGAGCTAGATGCTAAGAAGAAGTTATGTTCTTGACCCTCAAAGAAGTCAGTCTAGTGGCAAAGAAACAGCACCATGAGTTGAGACACTGGGAGTGGAAAGATCTGACATATGGACCTTAAAGGCAAATGGCTCAGGTTTGAATCACAGGGTGTGCACCTCAGTAACTCAGACACTGATACTTTAGCATGTGATCTGGCTTCTCTAAGTCTCACTTTGTAAATAGCATAAATTGTATCCACGTCTGAGACTTTAAGTAGTGCATATACATGGTAACCACTCAATAAATGCAAGCTTTTACTTTTATGAGAGGATAAGAACCCAACAAAGGGCAAGATGGAAACCATTCTTTCAGTCCAAACTGACTATTTTACAGTTCCTCCTTGAGTATGGATTGGAAATGAACACCTTTGTATCTGTAAATTGTGCTATAAATTTTCAGCTGTTAACTGTTTAGCTAGCTATCTTTAGTTTTGAGGAAAATGTTAACATTTTAAGTGATGATTCTTTATGTAGCATCTTGTAAATTCTCAACTCTTCATTCTGAAGAAAGAACTCCTTCAGATACTGCAATGGAAGGTACTTAAACCATGTTGTTCTGTTTCAAAAACTGAATAGTATTTCAAATACTATTTTCAAAATAGTATTCAGAGGTGTAGGCAAACAGAAGTCATCACAGGATGGGCTCTGAGCTAGGTCTACCCTGCATGAGAATACACCGTATTATAAGCAAAGAGTGATGTCAGCCAGAGGTACACCAGTAATCCCTTCTGATTCAGGGAGAGTGACCCATATCTCCATGACCTTTATAGAATCTATTTAAAATGCCTGGGCAATCACAATGTGGTATCTTTCTTCCCTATAGATTTTGTGCAGTCTGTGGCCATGTTCCCTTTGGAGGATTTTCTTTCTGAAGGTGAGGTGTGAGACAGGAAGAGCACAGCTGTGCTCTCAGATCTCGGATGGAAATAGTGGAACATGCTTAGCAGTCAAAAAAATATTTTGACTTATGCACAGAACAAACTTTCTCTAGAAACTAACAGATAGAAAGAGCAATTTTCTGCATGAAATCCATTCTGTCCTTATCCACTGGCCTTCTTGTAAGAACCAACTTTTCATGGAAACGTCAGCGCCCAAATGGTGGGCTAGAAAATTGTGGAATGATTGGTCCATCCAGTTCTGGAACAGATATGAAGCAGTTAATACCATTGCAAGATTGCAGTAGAGCCACAGAATTCTATGATGATCTGGATAAAAAAAAAGCCAACCCTGTTGTTTTGATGCCTTTATTTCTTTTTCTTAGTCACTGCAGCCATGACACTTCTAAAAGGGACAACTCCCCTCCTCTAAGGAACCAACTACATTGGAATTCTACTAAAAGGCACTAAATGTCTTCAAAATGAAAAGGAGAATGTAATTTAAGTGCCACACAGATCTTCCCACAGTTTCTCTGTACCCACACGCTAGAACACTGCCTGGTGACAGGTATATAGTTTAGGGTACCATACAGTGGGGAGGAAAATGATGGTTTTTCAACCATGCAGTTCAGGAAATTGACAACTTTAATAGCACACTTCTAATAGGGAATCATCCAGATGTCTGTCCCCTCCACCCTCACCTTAGACTGAAAACATCAGTAGAATGTGAGAAAGCAAGGTATTCATAAAGAAATTCACATCATCTATCTTCTTTCCAGAAATGGAAAATCATAATGTGCAGTTAGAACAAATAATAGCATGGAAGTATTACCCCCCCAGAATAAGAGCGGAGTTAAGAAATTTTGGATGTAGGGAAAAAAAATTACATACTCCTCCTCAAACTACTGTTTTTATATGGAATATCTCATACTCCATGTATAGTGGGTGGCCAAGAATACCATTAGTCTAGCTTAAGAAGAACTGAGCAAATAGATGGAGATTTTAAAAGTAACCAAAAAGCAGTTTTTACTAAAAATAAGTACCTATATGTACCAGGTATACACATTTGATAGCAATCACTTCTTCTCTCCAGGAACTTAACATGTTAGTGAAAGAGTCCAACATACAAATCAATACACACAGCACAGTCTGGAAACTGCAGGGAGCTCACATGGATCTATCAGTCATGAAGAGCTGTGGGTAGGCCTGTAGAGAAAGGTGGAAAGCTATTGAAACATGGGCATAAGCAGTAATATGTGAAAGCACTTAGTATGTCTCTACCTTCATAAAACATGAAATGGATAAAAATCTCTGAGGTCAATAGATGTAATAACTTGCTGACAGTGGAAGTTGTTTAAAAATGGACTGAGTTCCAATGAGGTACCACAAAATGGCTTTCCCCCATTTGCCATGGTTATTTTAGGAGCAGCAAATGGCCTTTCAATGTTTTGTCAATACCTAGCTTTTGTGGTATGGGACTAAGTGTAATTAGGAGTGGATTGAAGAAAGTGTTGTCTCTATTCTCCATCTCTCCCCTTTCTCACCTTCCTTTCCCTTCTCAACCCACTACAACTGAGTTTTCAAATCCACCCATTCCAACAAAACAGCTGTTATCGAGGTCATCAACTAGTATATCTTGCCAAATTGCCAAAAGTCATTTCAGTCTTCCCATTGTGTTTCTCTCTTCTCAGCAAATGTTAAGGAAAATACTTTCCTCTCCACACTTCTGTGACACCACACTCCCCTGTTCATCTGTTCATTTGTTCATTTGTTCATTTACTTGTCACCCACTAGGTATTTGCCCCTTCTTGATAATCTCTGCCTCTCCTTCTCCTCCTCACCTTTAAAAGGAGTACCACAGTCCCCAATTCTCCTGTCACTATACTCTCTCCTAGGATGGCCTCATGCCAGCCCATGGCTTTAAATGCCATTTATAATTCTTCTCACTCCCAAGGCTATTGTCAATCCAGTTTGTTTCCCAGAGTACAAAGTCCATACATGTAAATGTCCACTTGACTCCAACAGACTTCTCAAACTTACCACACAAACACAGTGGAATTTCATGGCATACCACACCCCATATATATTTCCTTCCTTGAGATGCTTCCATTTTAGCAAATGACACCTTCATTTACCAATTAATTTCTTTAGATGAAAACAAGGAATCACCTTTAATTTCTCTCTTTCCTTCTTACTTTATATTCAATCCATTGGTCAGTTTTCTCTGTACTACTTCTGTCGAATATTTAGCTTTTCATTTCCTTCTATTTCCATGGCTACCACCCTAGTTTATACAACTGTCTCTCACCTGGATTATTGAAATAGCCTTCTCATTCATTTCCCTCTTTCTCTCCTGAAGTCCATTCTCTACCTATCAGTCAGGGTAATTTTAACATTCAAATCAGATCACTTCACTCTGATGATTGAAACCTCTAATATCTCACTATTGAACTAAGAACAAACTTCAATTTTTTACTCTGCTTATGAGACCATAGATGAACTTACTCAGGTAAATTTTGGAACCTCATCTCCTGAAATGCTCCCATTGTTGCTATGCTTCCACCTCACTGGCTATCTTTCTGTTCCTCCAAAACAGGCAATGCTCATTGTTTTCTTCGCCTTTTTGTCTGCTTTCTTATCTATCAAGAATACCCTTCTCATAGGTAATAAAGTAGTTGTTTTATTCCCAAAGTAGCCCTCACTAAGCTTTCTCTGACTTTTTGAGATGAAGTACATCAAACCCATCACTGGTGGCTTTTTCTACTAATGCCTACTTCACAGAGAAAATCCACTTATGTGATTATTATGCATGAATAAAAATGGGGAATCTCTGTGATAATAAGGACTTTGCTTCCTTCACTGTTATACACTTATACTTAATCTATTCATGGAATAGTAGGTGATCAAAAATTATTGAATGAATAGATTAATGAATTAATGAGAGAATGCATGAATGAGATTTCCCTGCATACAAGAATACTTAGAATTGAAGGATGGAGAAAAGTCAGTTCCCATCCTTATTTTCCCAAAAGTAACATTTCCTAAGGCCTACACAAAAGTAACATTTCCTAAGGCTTAGACAAATACCACTGAAGCAGTGGACTTGGAATCAGTGAATCTAGGTTCACATCAAACTGTTTGACTTGAGGAAAGTATGGACTTCAGTTTCCTCATCTACTAAATGAGAATAATAATCCCAACAATTACCAGGAAGATTAATTAAGTGATCATTGCCACAGTCTCTAAGTTACAATTGGTGCTCAATAATTTTTGTCTCACTTATGGGCTATATATCTAAATATCTAATCCCATATTGAAACAATTCCAGTGATGGAGGCCTCATCCTCTTCCCTAGAATCTGCCTCAGAATCGTATCTATCCAAAAGATTCTGGCTTTTTTACTGTAAGCCTCCATTTTGGCCAGTTCTCATTAGAGATGGAAGGAAGCATCTGGTTTGATTGCATATTTTAAGTGCTTAGTCTCCATGCTGATGGGGGCTGAAAAAACAGATGATAGGGAAGAAATCAGTCTGTGCAAATCCTCTGGTCCCTTTTCTCCAAGGAAATCAGTAAATTCACTGTCATCTGCTCTGCCACCACCATCTAACTGGTAAGATCCTCACTTGGCAGACAGGAGCCTGCTCTCTGCTTCCAGCCACTCTACCACCAAGCCAGATTCTTTCTAGATTGACTTTATCCCAGGGTGTCACAGGGATTCAAACTTTTGGATGATGTAGATAAAACAAAATTAGAGGCTTCATGCCTGCTGTTTCCTCAACTTTCTAGGAAGAAGGTTAGGTAGGAGTCAGGCTACAGGAAGTTTACCCATTTCATGGACATGGGTACCTTAGATGATGTCCTCCGTCCCCAACCCACACTCTAAAAAAAAAAAAATTATACCTTTTATCACACTCCTGTGCATTTATTATAGGCTGTGGAATCAGATTAATGGCTTTTCTTTCCCTCAGAGTGTAAGCAAAGTTTTTTCTTACTGCAGCCCAAAACACATTTTCAAAGTCTGTGTCTGCTTTGTATTTCTGGTGTTCTGGATTTAGGTTTGCAACACTCATAGGCCAATTTTCCAAAATGTAAATAGTTACATATATGGTGGTGATAGTGGTGGTAGTAGCAGTGGTAGTGATGTTGACGATGGTGATGGTGGTGATGGTGGTGAGGGTGATGGTGATGATATTGGTGGTGGTGGTGGTAAGGGTGGAGGTGATAGTGGGGGTGATTCAGATAATAATGGTGATGGTTGTGGTGGTGATAGTGGTGGTTAGTCAGGTGATAATGGTGGTGGTAGTGGTAGTGGTGGTGACAAGGGGAAGAAGAAAACAAGAATTAACACACATGGAATGCTAACTGTAAAATGTTATTCTTTAACACCCCTATGAAAGAGGCATTATTATCTCCATTTTACAGACAAAATACAGTGGCACAGTGATGTTCTATAATTAACTTAGCTAGCAAGCAGCAGAACTAGATTCTTGTTCTAATTGATTTTGATCTATGCAGTCTAACTCCAGAATACCAGCTCTTAACTAACAGACTGTTTTAACTTTGGTCAACTGTCAAACACACTTTTATTTTGCCATTTGTAAACTGGGGAGATGTAATAATTGTCAGCTCCTATTTGTAATATCTCAATGTTTGAGAGCTATTGAAGAAAGATGCATAGTATGTAGTGAAATGTTATTCAACATACTTTTCCAACTCTAGGATTAGTGGCTGAAGAGTGACACAATATGTGTATTTACAGAAGGTACTACATTCAAGAGGTTGGCTTTGCAAATGCCTCAGAAATAAAAATGACATGACATGCATGTAGAACATGAAATTATAAGAAGATAATTTCTTCTCAAAAACATGCTTAAAAAGTAGATAAACTTCTAGATATTCTTAAACAGAACTAAAAATCCCACGTTAATTAGAGAAACAAAAATGGGGTGGAGTTGGGAGAAAATGACTAGCTACAAAATTGCACAAGTTTCTTACCAGTCTCTTGATTCCATTTACCTATAAGGGAAAGGTCATGAGGTCTGCCTTGCTTAACAAAGGTAATAAGTGCTTAACACAAGGTTAAGGGCTTTGAGTTAACTAAGTGGAGTTCTACAAATTTGAAGTCAATGCCAATGACTTTTCAAATTAGGTCTAATAGCAGCTGCCCACATGGAATAGATTTAGAAGCCTCAAGTCTATTTTCTAATTGACCGAACAAAATGAGGTCTCTGTTGTAGCTCATCTTTCTAGCACATTCTGTTTCTCTGTTCCACAGTAACTGTTAATGGAATTAACCAATTTTAATAACATGCACTGAAGCATAATTCAAGTCTATCTGGCAGAATGCACAGAGCACTGGGTTAAGAGTCAGAATCCAGGATTCTAAATTCAAGTCATCCATGAACTACACTGGTGACCATGCACTAGAGTTACAGAAATAACATAGAGTTGTAAAGAAACTACTAGGTTAATTAGAGCAAAGCTAACACTTAGATAAAAGGCTGAGATTCTGAGGAAGTATTTAGCCTAAGGACTCATTGCTAAACAAGTGGCACAGTTTGGTCTGGAATGTTAGCCCTCCTGACTTCAGCCCAGTGCTCTTCATACCATACCAGGTGATTTCAGTAGTAACTCATAGTTCTACCAGTCTAAGAAATATTTGAAATGATTCAATCTACTACAAGGGAGATGGCAGGTGATAAAAGAATCTTAAGTGGCTATATATTCTGTCATTTAAAGTAATTTCAGTCAAATTCATACAGGTCCCTAAAGGTTACAGAAATTTGCAGTTGTAGTGAGTGAGGTCTATAATTACAGAATCCTTGGTTATGCAGTTAGGACCTATGTTTCTAATGGCCTTGCTAACCAACTTTCTTTTGCTCTTAGTATTAGAAGAAAGGCCAGAAGGATTAAAATAGAGTGGGCATTTGGTATAGCCTAGTTTATTGTGCCAGAAGGAATGAAAATCTCTGAAGGCTTCCAAAAGCTGGTAGGAAGGAGGTGTTCAGTTGTAGAACTAGGCAAAAAACAAGCAATTAGTAATGACAGATATGATTGGGAGCAAGCTGGAATTTCTCCTCTCACAAGTATCTTAAAAATATTTTATAGCCTAACTCTTCAGGGAGCTGTCTCTGTCTCTATCGCCACCATTAAGTTTATTTTCCTAAGGAATATAATTGGACACCTTCAAATGCTGGGGTTGAGACATAGAACTAGCATCCAATTACAGGTGAAGGGTGTTTTGTATGTTGTGGTTATGTTCCATAGTTTATATTCCAAGATACTAAGTTTCAAAATCTTAATAAAAAGTGTGTTTCAACAAGGTTTGATCACACATTGAAGCAAAGTAAGTGTACTGAAATGACTGCCCACTTTTGTCTATCCACACCCAGCTCTATGCCTGCCTCTCTGTTCCTCTGCTCATGTGAGGATGTAGACCACAATGGGTTTGCAGGTGACTTGTCACCATGTGGACAGAGGGCCCTGTCAGCTTATACTCTCCCTCTATTGCTTTTTCCTTGTTTAACTCGAGCCAATTAAGCCCTGCGCTATCATTAATCGTCAAACTAGCACTTTTAGACTTGTGAAAAATCCATCTGGCAATCACCTTTAAATTAGCCTTCAGCCACTCCAAATAGCTTTAATTAAAGTCACGGCTGGCATGGAATCTGTCCAGGTTTTGTTTGTGGTTACAAATTCACAGTGTCACAGGTGTGGCAGGAACACGACATATATTAATTCTGGAAACTCAAGGTCTCATCCAGGTCAGGTTTGGATTATTTTTTTTAATCAATGCTCATGCAAACAGTCTGTTGGCCAAGCTTGGCAGACAGTTAATTTCAAAGGATCGCCCTGCAGAAGAAATCAACAAACTTCCTTGTAACTTAGAAGCTGGTTCTATCAACACTAGACCACCAGCTAATCCCACTTATGACCAAGGGAATCCTATGGTCATACAGAGATGTACTGAGAAATCCAGGTTTATGCTTGAATTGTCATTTGACAGTTTGTTCTATGAAAGGAATATGAACACATGGTAGCTTCTTAAAGTGCTCTAAAACCATCGCAGACTTACAGACCGAATATCCATGTCTGCCCCAGATGAAGCCATTGCTAGGAAAACAACCATCTCTGATAGTGCCCTTGGAAGGGAACGTAACCTAATAAGTTGGATGCACTGCTATATGCTTTGATCTGTATTCAAACCTGGTTCTTTTTAGTAGCTAACTCTGCTAAAGTTATTCTTAGATGTTTTTGTCTGTTCATAGAATGTAGAAAATACCCTTGTTTCCATAGGGTTGTGGTGAGAATTATCAGAAATAATATATGAAAAGCCCATGGTAGATGCCTGACATCAGTAAGTGGATGATAAACCACAGCTTGTTAAAGAAATGTGTGTGGTGATTGGTGAAGCCTTTCCACGTATGTGGACTCACTTCAGCTGCTCTTTAGTGGTTTTAAAGACACCACTGGATCTGCTGTCTAGTCCTCATAGTACCACCTCCTAGGTTATTTTCAAATCAAATCTTCTTAAATCTCATCTTTTAATCTCCCACAAGAGGAAGACCAAAAAGATCTCATGAGGTCCCATAACTTCTCCAAATCAAAATGTGTCCACTACTCAAATCATTTTCTGTGTTGATTCTGAAAAATAACTTTCCTCCTATTTTTGAAGGATAAATATCCTGTTCTTAACCCCTCACCTTCCTATGTCCTCCTTGATCTTCTTCCATCAAGTTTAGTGACTTGGTGAAAACTTCTTCATGGTCACTTCTCTCCCACTGGATTACAACACACTGAAATCCCCCCAAATTAACATGCAACCAAATTCAAAACTAAACCAAAACCTCCCCTTGAACTGGCTCCTCTTCATTCTCCTACCTTCACCACCAACCTCTTGGAAAAGAAATCTGCACCTACAGCTTTCCCACCGCACATCACAGACACTTAACGCTAGTACCCTTCTCTCTTGCCCCTACCTTCCTATGCATCATTCTCATCTCAGATAATGCATTAGTCCCTTCATAGTTAAGCCCAAATGAAACAGATTTGACTTGTCCTTCTCCTTCATTGCCTGATTGATGGACTCAGTGATTAAATGATGAATAAATTGATGGCAATGCTTATAATGTTAATCTATTCCTGTACTCTTTCACTGCCCAAATTCTCTGAATCTCTTATTGTACAGTCTTATAATCACTTGTTCTATTGTTTTTCTCTTTCCTAGTGAGCTCTAAGTTCCGATAAGCCAAAGATTCCATCTCTCTTGTATTCTCAGCACTTACTATGGGGCTTTGACTAGATACTCACTAACATAAACTTAATGTCTGACTAATCAACACATGTACTGTTCTTCATTCCCATCATTGCCTTGGTTGAGTCTCATCACTTGTCATCTGTATTCTTTGATGATCTACTTATATATTCATCACTATTTAGATGATTCATTTATTCAACAAATATCACTGAGCTGGGCTCTGTTCTGGTCTCATGTAGCTTATAATTTAGGGAAGCAAAGGCCAAATAAGATACAAGTATATATTAGGGATGGTAAAGTAGATGAACAGGCACAAACTGCTAGGAAGTGCTATTTAGACAACTGTTTGAGAAAGGTCTTCGTGGTTCATTGGCATTTGAGCAGAGGTCTGAATGGAGGGAATGTGCCATCTAGAAATCTCCTGAGAAAGCACCCTACATGGAGAGAAAAACAGGCACAAAGTTTCCAAACTGATGCTTAATGGGCTTCTGAAAAGCAAGGAGAGCAGTGTGGCAGGGGTGCAGGAGTGTGGAGGATGAGGGTCAGGTAAGATATAGGGGATGAGGGGCACATGCGAGGCTCAGTCAGTTAAGAGTCCTACTTCAGCTCAGGTTATGGTCTCACAGTTCATGGGTTCGAGCCCCGTGTCCATCTCAGTGCTGACAGCTAGCTCAAAGCCCAGAGCCTGTCTTTAGATTCTATATCTCCCTCTTTCTCTGACCCTCCCCTGATCTCTCTCTCTCTCTCTCTCTCTCTC
>NC_043710.1:81252196-81267090 GCF_006229205.1 Suricata suricatta | reverse complement strand
CATGAATCAATTAGCATTTTGCATTTTCTTTCATAATCTACTCAAAGTCATGCCTACTGCACCTCTAAACATTTCATTAAGTCCAATTATACAGCAAACACTCCCAAAATAAACTTAGATTGTATTGTAGTTTCACTTAACAGTATATAAAATGCTGTGTTGTGACAGGTATCAACTATCCATTAGATACTGAATCATTTCTTCTTAAGCACTACTAACTGCTTGCTTTTCTTGAAGCTAGATCATTCTGAATGTTTCCTGTTAGACCTATGAGTGCAAACATATGGTTTCTGTCCTTCTCTGCCTTCAAGCCAAATTTTTTGATGTCTGTCTGTGGCTACTGAACTGATGTATGATATTTCCACCATCAGTAATACCTTTTATTCTTTCTTAATTGTTCATACTAATTAGGACTCCATATAACGAGTGATATTTTCTTGGAATTTAAGCCCCTACAGCATGGTACTGATGACTATATCTACCTAATCATCTTATCAGCTATTGTTTATTTAACACATAATAGTAAGACACTCTGCTGGGCACTTTTCATTAAAAACTTGAATATATCCCCACCTCTTTCTTGTAAACAAGAAAACAAAGGCTTAGTCAGATATGTGAAGTAAGTTCCCAAAACTTACTTCACTGTAAGTAAAAGCAAAAATTAGGGCCTATTATCCCAGATACCTCTGCTCTTTCATACACTTGTAGATAGTTACTTTTGAATGTGTCTTCTATTTAACTATAAGCTCCTTCATGGCATAGAGCAAATTTAATTCATCTTGTTATCCTTAGTATTTATTGGAATAGTTGTTTAATACTTAATAATTACTTGCTAATATAAGTACAACTTTGAGAATGATCACAAGGGAAAGATTTCAGAGGCTTCATCCAGGAAAATCTTTTCATTTGCCCATTTTTTAATTTATTCACTCATTTCTGTGTCTATTTGTTCCACAAAAAGAGTCCAATATGTAGAGGTGGATGATAAAAAATAAACACCATCTCAAGAAACTGATCCCAAGAAACTTAAAAATCCAATCAGAGAAGAAAAACAGGAATTAACACTTATTGTACAGCCATAATATGTGAAGTGTGACATCTAGTTTCTTGTTTAATTACCCATCAGAATGAATTTTCAACACTAGGAAACTGAATCTCAAAAAGGTAAATATATTTTTGAAAGCATATGGTAAGTATCAGAGCTGAGATGTCATTCTATATCTGGCCAACTCCAAACCTCTTTCTGCTCCATCAAACTGGGACCGAATATTATCATTATACCTACATAATCATAACAGAAGCCTCAACAAAGTGCTTACACAGGGTTCCATGCAGTTCCTTTGCTTGTAGGGCATACAAAAACTCCACAGAATGTCCATAGTCTCAGGGCTTAGGAATAAAGACTATCTGAGCACTAAGCATAGAAGTGGAGAGAAAGCTGAGGCAGCTTTAATGCTGTGAGGTAGAGATGAGCCTCCATAGCTGTGAGCTCATGATTTTGACAGTAATTGTGGGATGCATACAGGTAGGTGGCTTTTAATAAGTGTTGATGGAGAGAAAGAAAAGAAGGAAGGAAGGAAGGAGAGAACCCATGATACTTAATTTTGATTAACAATGTCTGTCCAGCCCAGCTTTCTTTGTTCTCATTATTCATTGTATTTGTTTTATCCACACATATTATAGGGGAATATTTAAGGACAGAAGCATTGGAATCAAACCCACCTCAGTTTAAATATCAGCTCCTGCTCACATCTAACTTTACCAAGAAAATGACCATCTGCATGCCCCCATTTTCTCCTCTGTAAAATGGAGACTTTAATAGTCCAACCCTAAGGACTATTATGAAGATCAAATTGTTTGCTGTGGAGTCTGTGACAATGAAAATGCTCAAATAATGATGGTCTTGAAATCATACACTTCTGACTAAAGAGCTGCAATTCCAATGCTCTTCATTTTCTGTCCTGGATGATTTTATTTGGTTCATATTGCTGCTTTGGGTCCCTAGCCTCGGTGGGTATTTATGTCCTCTGCTTATTGCAGGGCTAGAGCCTGTGGCCTCCAACCATCTGGTCAAGCAGGCTCCTGGCACCCATAGGCTCCCCCACATAGATGGTTTTATATCAGTCTGGAAATGCTAGGGAGTTCCCTGAGCCAAATAAGCCATGGTGCACTTTGGGTGATGGTTATTTAGAAGAGAAGTCCCTTCAGGGTGAAGCCCAATTGATGGGGCTGGCTTTCGCAGCACATGGCTTGCTAACCAACTGGGGCCAAGGATTATGGGGCTCAGCCTCCATATAAATCAGGAAAAGAGCAGGCTGGTGGGTGTCCTAGGGTCAGAGTCATCATGCTAGTACTCACTCAAGGTGGGACCTGAGTGAGGCACTGAGGATTCAATGAAAGAATTATGAGGAGCCAAGAACAAGTCCCTTGCTTGCACATTATGTGACTAGAGGAGAAAAGACTGATATGTATCTAAGACTTAAAACCTTGAGCCAATATGCACAGGGATGTGTCCTTAAGGCAAAAAACAAACAAACAAACAAAAACCACCTGTGCTGTGAACAGAGAGTGATGTCAGACTAGAATTAGACCAAGCAGGTCCAATGAATCATTCAGGACTCCCTTGCACCCCTGGATCAAAATGCACATTCCATTCTCTTGAGGTGACATTATCTATAACCATGTTCAGCTCCCTCACCAACTAAACACCTAGAGAGGGAGCACCATGTCTTATTCACTTTTGCAGTCCCACAGCATCTTTCACGGAGCTCTGATATAGTCGCTGTTCAAAAGAAAGCTAAGAGGTGAATTTTATTCATTCTGCAAGTGGTTCACAATTGTCAAAATGAATTCAGTACAAGAGTGAGATGTTCAACATGGGAGACAGAGAAGCAGTATGAGGTTCAACCCTGACCACCAAGGGAAACACTTAGCTCCATAAAATAACCAAAAGGCCCTCACAAAGCAGTAATCTTTCTGAAAGGTAAAGGGTAAACTGGCATGGCAATCTTTATCTGAGAAGTGTACAAAGGCACTTTCACGTTTGGCCTAAATGGAATGGTGCCATTACTATGGTGGTTTTAGGCATTAAACAAAGCATAGACATAGGAGCTGAGTCTTGAAATTAGATCATCCATTTACTACTAAGTGTATTTTCTTCTCACTGTCACACAACTATCTTTTTCAGAAGCTGAGCCCATCTGACAGGCTTCCTGTGAAGAAGCAGAGTTACTTGGGATTTTGAAAAAGATAGTGATTCGGGGAGAGAAAGGGCACGTGTTGTGATGAGTGAATGGGAAAGGGACTGGGCTCAGTAAGCCAACTGGCTGTTTTGCAATGAGACTGTGCTGCGAACAGTGCACAGCTAGAAGAAAGAGACCCCAGCTCCCTCCCCGCTGGAATTGCTTTCCCTTCTCATGCTGTCCCCTTCCTTCCTACTCCCCTGGAAGTTGCCTGCCATCAGACAGAACTGGGATACCCTACAGACACACCAAGGGAGGTTCAGACTTGAGGGCTTCTGGGATTATTTACTCAGAAAAACAGAACCTTGTCAAGCTGCCATAATCACAAGATTCTATCTCTTTCTGATGGAAATAAATGTAACAGGAGATTTAGGGACAAAGAGCAGGGGCTGGCTGAAGGGAATGAGGTGAGAAACATCTTGGGTGGATATGATATTAGTCACACATGTTAACCCTGCCTTGGGCTGGGAATCTAGAAATTAGAAATAAAGTAGGCCATGAAAGAAGGATTACAAGAGCACAGTTCCAAACTCCCACAGGATCCAATAGCATTAAAACTGAGGACCCAAGATGAAAGAATCAGGACTTCATCCCACCCTGAAATTCTTCCACTTACCTTCTGCTTTGCCTAGGGCCTGTCTACGAGGGAAAGCTATTTTTCCTAAAAAGGAGAGAGTGAGACAATCCCACAGCAACAGCTCTGTGCTCTAATGCTGCTCAGAAGATAGAAAGCAAGCATGCTCTTGTATCTTCATGTGAGACTGAATTATCATATGGCAGCTTAACTACAGAGGTAAGATTCTGAGGAGGGCACTACACTAAACTAGCCAGGCATCCTAAGACTAGAAAAACCCTGCCCCATGGAAAGACCACTCAGGGGAAACATTGTGGGGAGAGCTGCAAGAAATGCATTTATCTGTGGCTGAAAGAGGACAAGGGGCGGGGGGAGGTCCCAAGGGCTACCGAAAACACTACTGTGTGAATGAGAATGGGGTTCCACTATGTTTCTCATGAACAGGGTAAGATAGCTCTAGTTACACATATTCTAGGAGGCTTCCTGGTCTGAATAGAATGGATAATGGAAAATAGACAACCCCAAACAGCATGAAGGGTCAGGGTGGGGCATATTGGTGAATTTTCTCATGAAATGGTACCAGATGTTTTGGATAAATTCTCCTTGTATGAGAAGATAGCACTCCCCCAACCGCAAAACACAGATTATTGACTCATCTTCTCTCTGCCTTTTTAATACTACTTGCAGGGTGATGTCTTTGGCTATTACTGTAATAGTGATGCCCATTAGAGCTATTGCCTTCTTAAGAGATGCTATTTGATGGGGAGATGCAGAGGCACAATCTTCCCCACACAAGTGCAATCTCACGCTTGCTTGGAAAAGCAGTGAATCTGCAGATGAGCTGTGAAGGGAAATATGACAAGGTGGAAGGGTAGGGAGGAGAAAGGAATTGCCCTCACCATCTTGAGTGACACCTTCATGAATTCCATCAGCCTACCCACCTGCCTGTCAGCATTTGGAAATTGTGTTCTAAGCCAAAGAGAAGGCTCTCTCTTTTCCCTTAAGAAAGAGTTGACATCCAGACTCCCTGTCTCTCTTGGCTCAGCATGGCACCCAAGAATCTTCATAGGCTGACCTCAAGCATACTTTTCTATTCTCATTTCCCTCTCTCCCACTCCTTGGGCCATACCCAAGCCTCCCCACATGTGATGACTCTAACATCTGATGGCCTGTCATAGCTCCATCTTTGTGTACAGGCTCACTCCTCAGAGGGCCTCCCCTTCCCACTTGCTCTTCTCAGACTAGTGAGACCTTGTCATCCTGTAAGTCACAGCTCAAATATCCCTTTTCTGTGACATTGTTGTTGGTTTCCCTCAGTTATTCAATACTTAACTTCTATTTGTAGGTGGCAGTGCTTTGTAAATGCAAATAATATGGCTATCACATTATATTTCAGTCATTGAAATGTCTGCTACACACACACACACACACACACACACACACACACACACCCTATATCAAAGTTATCATATATTTTAATATTTACTAAATTCTGGCCATTAATATTTTCAGTTTCCAAATAAAGAAGCAAAGGCTAAACTATGCTAATACACATAACTAACTAGTGGTAGAGTTGGGACCCCCAATTCTGATCCCTTTGACTCCAAAGCCATGCTTTTCATTAGTATATTCCCTGTTGTCTCCACCCCATTATACTGGGAACCTCTAAAAGGCAGAAAACAATAGCTCAGCAGAAAACAAGCTGACTCTGCATTTAGATATAGTTGTAAATGCTGGCTTCAACAGTGATTAGTTGTGTGACCTCAGGAAAGTTACTTAACCTCAAACCAATACTCATGTTTTTCATCTATAAAATGGTGGGGGAAAAAACTCTACTTATTTCACAATATTATTTTAAGCATTGAAATATGTTGCAAAATAAATAGGCACTGCCAAGAATATGAGCTCTACCCCTTGTTTTTATGTTTGTTCCCCCAGTCCTTAGAATAACACCTGTCACCAAGTAAGGACTCTGAATTTCTGTAGAATGAATACATTTTTACAAGTACATTAGGACCTCTGAGAGGGGGAAATGGCTGACAGAGAGCTGAGGGTGGGGAGAGTGAGCCTTAAAATGGTAAATAAAATCAAGAGCAAATTATTGTGACTCTTGCTCTTAAGCTACATATTTTCCAAACACTTGGGTAAATATTCCAAGGATTGAAATAATAATAATAATAATAATAATAATAATAATAATAATAATTCTTCTTCTTCTTCTTCTTCTTCTTCTTCTTCTTCTTCTTCTTCTTCTTCTTCATCTCTTCTCCTTCTCCTTCTTCTCCTTCTATTTCTCCTTCTTCTTCTTCATGCTACTGCCTGCCACATCCACTCCCTCCCCCTCTCTCCTTCTGTTTCTCTCCTCTACTTCTTTCCTCCCTCTGTCTCTTCCCCTCCCCTTTTCTCTCTCTCTCTGACTCTCTCTCTCTCTCTCTCTCTCTCTCTCTCTTTCTCTCTGTCTCTCCTTCACACACACATATACTCTCAGACTCTAAGAACCAGTTCTGGGAATTAGCTGGCTATGTCCAAATGCAAAGTCAGGAGGACCTACACAGTCATCCTCAGCAGCTTCTCAGAGGATCTCACAGAACTGCACCAATACCTGTTAGGAATGCTTCCAATGGGAAGCAACAACTCAATACACAGGTTATAGGAAAAGAGATTTTCTCTCCTCTTGGAACATGAAGCTGAGGGTGGGAAGAAAGTTATTAGTGTTGAGATACTCAGGGAAGCCATCTGGGGTCCAGGCTCTACCTCCTTGCTTTCTACCTTCAGCATGTGAGCTTTTGTGTTCACATTTGCCACCTCATGCCTATAAAATGGCTTCTGACACTCAAGGCAACAAAAAGAGAAAAGGCCAATGTCAATGGTAACTGAGTTTTTTATTGGTTATGGAAAAGCTTTCCTGGAAATCAACTCCCATTTACATCCCACCAGCCAAACAGTGCAGAGGAGGCTAGGACATCAAGAAGCATGGTCAATTCTTGGGACGGGCCACCAGCTGCCCCAAGCAAGGGATCCTATAAACCAGTAAGGGGCATAAGTATTAGGGCCACCTATAGTGCTCTCACAACCCACACTTCCTCTTCTATCCATTTTCCTCTTAACTTAGAGTGGGCTGGTCTTTGAAATACATAGGCTAATGGCCAGAGAAATATGCTACCACCTTCCTCACCTTTCACATCTCAGCAAATGCTTCACAAATTGTTGTCAGGGAGAAAAGAAAATGTAAATCAGGCCACAAATACAAATGCTGCTGGGAGAGTCTGGAGATGTGAGCCCAGCCCCGTCACTGTTTATTGAAGGCACAGGAGGTGAGCAGGTCGCAAGCACGAGGCTGCATGACTAAGTGCCATCAGCTGTGAGCATCAGCAACTCTTTTCAGGAGGCCAGAAAAAAGAAGGGTGCATGGCCTGAGCTAAAGCTAAACTTCTCACCCCTTCTCTGTGGGGAAGAACAGAACTCATCGTGTCTGAAGAACATGACAGAAAGTGTCAAGACAAAGGCCGAAATTATACTGAGCTGGGGCTTGAAGTCTTAGAGGAAACCATCAATTCCTTCTCCTCCTTCTATCTTTACAACTATACCCACATGATAGGGGGAAGGAGTAAGGAAGGTATCAGGGCAGAATAATTCAGAAATGTCTGCAGAAGAGGTACCACACTCTCCAGCCCAGATTCCTACTTTTTAGCATTAGCAACAACAAATTTTATTCTCATACTTGCAATGTTTAATTTCTAGAGTGGCTTAATGTTGAATTACTTAGTCTTTTCACCATGTACATGTAAGAGCTCTGCATTTAAGAGATGAATACAAAGCTATGATCCTGTCCCAGATTCCACCCACCGCATGTCAGTGCTAACACCCAGGGCATGCCAGCTAAAGGTGCAGAGGAGCCTCATAGAGGATCCCCAGTGTGCTGAGCTGAGTGTCTTTTTTCACCTTCCCCTGTGAAACATCCACACCATAAAATGCAAGTTCTAAGACAGGAGTCAAGCTCTTCAGGTAGCTAAAGATTCAGCACATATGTTACTCTTTTCTCTGACTTCAGTCTCCGCTCCACAACCCTTGCCTCCCCTCTGCCCCACGCACTCCACTATCAACTCCTCAAGGGAAGCTGAGGGTGGAGGTAGTTCTTTAAGAGCCAGAAATTCATTGACTCCACTCTAAATGAAAAGGAAAAAAGAATCCCCGCTCTCAGCGTCCACTTCTGTCTCCTGGAGGATGGCACCTCCTTCAGCAGCTGACATAAGGAAGAAAAAGACAATTAAAATTTGACATCTTTGCTCATTCAGTTTACCTTGCCAAAAACCATGGAAATACAATCAGGGCTTTTTGAGTAAATCGGTAATTTGGGGGAAGGTGGCACAGTTAAAAGTGGTTCAAATTTAGCATCTAATAATAGCTCAATTTAGACACAGATCCCATCTGTTTCTACTTGAGGAGTTTTGTAAAACCCAAAGACTAGTTATTTTCTTTTTCTTTTCTTTTAACTTGTACATACCGGCCCTTCTTCCACCAACCTCACAAACACCCACAGAGAACTTGCCATTCCCCTTCAGGGAACTGACCTCTGCTTCCTGATTTAGCACCCCATTAGCCACTTCTCTGGCACAGAGCAGCCCAGCATCTGAACACAAATGTGGGGATGTTTGTGTGCAAACTGGACTTGTTTCCTGACTCAGCATGAGTCTCCACAGTGCCTGCAACTTGTGTCTCTGTCTAGCTACAAAGATGAGAAATTGCATTATCTGGTTCCTTGTGGCCTCCCAAAATTAGCAAGAAATGGTTTAAACAGCCTTGGCAGTCCTTGGAGGAAGGGGGCCCTTTAGGGCTGTTCACTAAACTTATCTGATACTCCTGAAGGTTGGGAGTCGGTGTTGGGAGCCCTCACACTTTCACTCCCTTTGGCTCTTATTAGTCCAAAGTGAAAGCAGAAAAGGAAGGAGGAAAGAGAAAGGGAAAATTTGTGAGTTTTCTTTATGAGTGTGATGGCAGATGGCAACAGGGGGACAGAATGAAGGATCAGATTCAACTGTTAAGGTCAAAGGGAACCTAGGACTACGGTAATGTAAAAGTATTTGTTGTGCAGCCTCTTTGGTCCAAGGTAAGTGCATCCCTGTCTCTCCAATCCTGCAACAGAATACAGGCAGAAAATATCTTTGGAATTTCCCAATCATGTCAAACACTTTGAGGCAGACCACTGAAGGGCAATTTACACTCCAAATGACAGCACAATGGAGCTTCTCACTGGACTGTTTCTCTTCTTCACCCACTTGTTCCAACAAATATCCCATTGCCATAAAAAAAATTATCTTCCCAACTTTTCTATGACCCAGCATCCAAATCCTAGGTTCCTGGAGTACCTGGTGGTTCAGTCAGTTAAGATTTTGACACTTGATTTTGGCTCAGGTCATTATCTCACAGTTTGTGTCATAGAGCTCTGTGCTGACAGACAGCACAGAGTCTGCTTGGGATTTGGGGATGCTTCCTGTCCCTCTCTCTCTCTCTCTCTCTCTCTCTCTCTCTCTCTCTCTCTCTCTCTCTCTCTCTCTGTGTGTGTGTGTGTGTGTGTGTCTCAAAATAAATAAATAAGCATTTAAAAACAAATTCTATTTTCTTGCCTTGGCAGTTGTGTTCACACTCTTCTGGAGTCATGGGATCAGGAGGAGCTCTACCAATGGATTTTACTTATAGACTCTAAGCTGTTCTCTCTTCAGAGAGGAAAAAAAGTAGGACCTAAGAAGCTGAGATCTGTGAATTGAACCCATTCATTGCCTCTTAATCTATACCAATAGCCTCTGATTGTTTATGTCATCTTTATTTTTAGTGCTGGTGTTCAGGCCATATTCAAGCTGCTGACAAGCCCTAATTAATAATGGATAAGCACTAATAAAAATTGGCACCAATAAAAAGAAGGCAAGCAAAACAATGGACAAATTGAGACTACCCAATCAATCACCAGCCCCCATCATTATCTCCAAAGGGTATTTAAGTAAGCACAAGAGAGAAGAAGGATGCAAGATAAAGTCATATAATGTCTATAATCTTTTAAAACTCCAGAACTCTTATGATATTCATTAAAAATCTTAATGTACAGATATAGAAACAGTAATGAGGTATCCACTTTAGACATGATTCACACTTTTAGAATAATGCTGTTACTATCCAGCCTATTCTTCAGCTCAGCAGAGTAAAGAACTGGATTCAAAGTCTCAAGACTTTGTCCTAGATATCTGATTCCTCACTTGACTTCTCTATGCCAGATAAACATAGCTATACAATTAAATGAATTTAAAACTTCTGCAAGAATGCCTTCTAGATTTTCAAAAGGATGGTGATTCTAAAAATCAAAAGCATTCTTGATCTTGGGCAGAGGGCCAGGAAATTCCATCTACAAACATTCAGACCAATCAGAATTGGTGCAACCAAGTCTCAAGTGATTGCAAAGGCTAAATCAATTTCAAGGGTATTTGTCTGCCCTCTTGTTTCTAAGAAAAGGAAAGTATGGGTCCTGACGTAGCTTGCAACAAAAGTAATAATTTGTTACACAATAACTTAAAATGAATTAGAAATTTTTTGTCCTTCTTTAAAAAATACATAGAAGCAAAAACAATGTTAAGCCAATAATTTCACTCTTAGTAAGCAATACTACAGTGAACATCATCCTCTACTTGTCACTGTGGAGAAGCTTTCTAAAAAGGATTTTCAAGAGAAGGAAGAGGCCAAGTCATTAGCTTTATTGAGAAATGCTACAGAAGAGGAAAGCTTTTTAGCAGGATAAGAGTAGTAGCAGTAAATAATTGAATCAAAGCACAGGGCCAGTTGGCATATCTGCACTTTTCTAACCACACACACCATATTTCATCATGACATAAGATATTGTCACAAAGTACAGGGAGTCATGAGCTGTAATGGAACAATACATCATTCCACAAACCCATGCCATACACTCCAAACTCCATGGAATTTAAAAGAATCCCCAATTCTATACCATTACACAGAGAGAGAGAGAGACACACACACATAGACATACACACAGACACACACATACACTCACAAACACTCAACTTCTTTAGCTTTCTACTATAGTAAACAGAACAACAATGAAAGGTAAAGAATACATGTTCTAACACCTTCCTACTCATGTGGTTTTCAATGAGAAGCATTAAATTCAGTCAGAAGACTAAAGTTAAGCACTGACTCCATTATTCACCAGCTTGGGAATTTAGATATGTCATGGTTAAAGAGCAAATGAAAAAACATTGGCTTTGGAACCCAAGTCTAAAGTTGATGTAACAACCAGTCCACCATCAGTGCCTTTGTTCAACTTATAACTTAGCTCAATTTTTTTTGAGAAATGGGCGGAGGGTAAGAGAACCACATATTTTACTTCCTTCTGAAGTGGTCATGAGGATTCAATGAAAAAATGCATAGGAAAGCTCATGGTAAATCTTAAGGAGCTATACTAATATCTATTACTATATTTAATGTCTATGGACCTGACTTTTCTCCTTTACCAAATTGGGGTTAAAATGAAATCCCTTTCCTGCTTCCTTACAGAATTTTCACAGGATTAAGCAAGCTCATGTATATGGATGTGTTTGGGAAACAATAAACCACTTCATAAATGATTGTCATTATATTAGGTTAACCTTGAAATTCCCAATACCCTCCACTGAAACAAGCTGGGACCTCTCAAAGCTAAATGTCCTTCATTCCTCATTCTGGTGGCCTAGTACCAAAGAACTTGCTTGACATATTAACAATCCAGCAAATATTACCATTCTTGCTTATTCCATCCTTCCTCTTCCAATTTAAATAATTGTTTGCATAGATCTGCATAAGTTATACATTAGTTGTTACTTTACTTAGGCATTTGAGTTGAAAATAATCAAGCTATTATTAACACTCATTCTTTTTTTCTTCCTGTATTCTGAAAAATAAAATGTTCTTCTCTTTCAGAGAAAAACATATAATTAATAATAAAAAGTAAAGACCAAAAACTAAAACAAAAAAGACCAAAAACAAAAACAATATAAGGTGGTTATAGTTCATTTCCCATTCCAGAAGCTCCCATACTCCAGAAACTGCCTCTATACCTCTGACTATTGGTTAGTTGAAGTTATGTAAGTTTTTTTCCTACTTCCATTGTTAGAATAGCATTAGTTTTTTTTTAGATTATAAACATGTTTTTATTTATTATAAAAACAAATTTAAATACCTTAAAGTATGCCCACATCTCACATATTTACCAAAGTATAAATATATGAGTATATAACCTGCCATATTTCTGGTCATATTTCTGCCAAATACTAATCCATAATCATTCTTAAGTGCTTTTTCATCATTTGTATGTATCATAATACGCTTAGCCACTTAATTTAAATTGCTTCTGATTTTGCACTAATGCAAAAATGCTGTGCAGGTCATTTAAAAACCTTTGGGGGTGACTGGGTGGCTCAGTCAGTTAAACGTCGGACTTCAGCTCAGGTCATCATCTCCTGGTTTGTGGGTTCGAGCCCCGTGACAGGCTCTGTGCTGGCAGCTCAGAGCCTGGAGCCTGCTTCTAATTCTGTCTCTTCCTCTCTCTCTGCCCCTCCCCCAATCATGCTGTGTTTTTCTCTGTCTCAATAATAAAAAAACAAAAAATAAATAAATAAAAAACTTTGAACATATGCCCAGTATATAACATAACCATTTTACTCCTAGCTCGATAACCTATAGAAATGAAGGTATATGTCTACAATAAGATGGATGTTCATAGGAACTTTATTCATAATATCCCAAACTGTAACCAACGCAATAATCAGTCCCTCAGTGGGGGAATGGAGAAGTCAATTATGATAGATCCATACAGTGGAATGAAAAATAATGGACACAGTAACATGAATGAATCTCAAAATAATTAAGTTCAGCCATAAGAACTAGATGAGAATTTGTACTATAAGATTCTATTTGTTATAAAAGTCTAAAAAATACAATCTAACCTAGAGTAATAGAAATTCGATTAGTGATTGCCCAGGAGTGAGGGAGTAGGGAGGGCTGAGAGGCATTACCAAGGGACATGAGACATTTTGAATGAGAGATAAGTTCACTATTTAACCGTGGTGGTTGTGTACACATATCAAAACTTATTGACTTGTTTAAATATGTGCAATTTGTTGTGTGTCCGTTATATCTCAATAAAGCCATTTAAAAATGGTGAGAAGTGTCTGTGAACTAGTGGAATTTCCTCCTTAGGATCTTTTTGCCTTGGGCACTGATTAGAAAAATGTTGGGAGCCGCAAAGATTTCAGCTGTTTGGCCATTTACTAGCCGGATATGTCACTCCCTGTGGGGAGTTGCAAATAGGCAGGGGAGCGCCACTCCCTGTCAGAGGAGAAGCCAGAAGATCAAAGATCAACCGCCTGCAGGCAGGGTAGCATCAGCCCCTCAGGCGCTGTGCTGAAACACTTTAGTCTGGTTCCTCTTTTACTCCAGTCTTAATCCCTTAACACCGTTTCCTAGCAACCGACCTAGGTCAGCTGCCTTGTTTTCCCGCCTTGAAACCTTTATAAGATACGGTGTTTTCTCAATAAGGAGAAGAGGCTTGATCAGAAACCATGTGTTGTCTTTACTCTCTGTGCGTCCCCCTTCCTGCCCTGTTTTCTCTCCCTCTCTCAGGAAAAGAACCCGCGACGATTCTCCGCCCTGCTGGCTGGGGCGGGACACGATAGAAAAATAACATCTTAACAGATTGTCCTGCTACCAATCTTACTTTCTTATAGACTATTCCTTTTGCTAGATTGATCTTCCTCAAGCTCATTTCTGATAAAAACTTTACATCTGCTTCTCATTTTTCACTTAGTGAACTCTCCACATCAACTGCTTATTTTGGCATCCAAGAACCACCATTATTTGGCCCCTACCTCTCTTTCTACACTCTACTCACTTTCATGGAGCCTGTGTAGCACATGCCAGCTGGGTGATCAAGCGGGAATGGCACTGAACTATGTCATTCCTCATGTAACACTCAATTTCCTCATCTGTAAAATGGAGCAGTAATTATGATTTGATTAAAATGTAACAAAAATATTTTCAAAGAATAATTTTAAACTACTAGTTTACACTGTATTGCTCTGTCTAGACATCTGTGCTCTCATTCCTCAAACTTTGTGCATGCTATCTTCTTCTCTGTCTTTACACATCCCAATTTTGCCCACCCTTCCTGACCATTTCCTCCATAAGTCTACCTTCGAATTTTCATGATCTGTGAAATGTGCTTGCCTCATGACACGTAATAATCAGCTTGTATGCTTGTCACATACTTAATTTTGTATGTTTGCCAAATAAGCATGTAACTTTCCTCTCCTTGTACATGTTTTGGTAAATTGCTCAAAGACAGGACTGCCTGACTCACCTTTGTCTTCTTCACCATCTCTTGGGAGATGGACATTGCAGACACTATGCCACCAAAAAAAACAAAAACAAAAAAAAAAAACCCAAAAATAACCACAACTTGTTTTCCGGTGAAAGGAAAGAAGAATCCCAGGTATCCTGTCCTCTGGGTATGATTTAGGTGTCATTTCTCAGCTTACAAGAAGAAAATAACTCTGGAACTATTTTTAGAAATGACCTGAGAACAGAACTAAAAACTTGATGCCCAAATGGCAGTGTCCAGGGTCTGGTACAATATCGTGACATGACCACCCTGTGTGGCTTGGCTAATGAGACTGAACTTTGGGTCTTCTGATTACCTCCTGTAAGTTCCACCTAATCCTTAGCTGAGCTGTTGATGTGGCCTACACTTCTACTAAAATCCTAACACTTTTCTGATAGTCTCTTGCCTGGTTTTCTTCTCTGGGGCTATTATCTCTCTTAGGATAAACACTGCATCTCTGTTTCACAGCACCCAGCACTCATTAAAGTGCCTCAGGAATCTCATGATGAAAGTATTGGTTTCTCATTGTTCTTCATATCCAAGCCTTTTATAATGAAATCATGTGTACATATCTTGGCAATTAAAAAGTTATAAATTCTTTAACTAGAAACAGGGTAGGCAATAAAGACTTTATTCCATAATGATCATTGAGAAC
>NC_043710.1:81220526-81252096 GCF_006229205.1 Suricata suricatta | reverse complement strand
TTTAAGTATGAAGTATTTGATAAAGAGAGTAATTCAGTATGGCCAGGGATGTGAATAGTGAGTCCAGATAGAAGATATCCAGAGCCAAAGAGAAACTAATACAAGTGAAATTAGTGAATACAAAATCACAATATAGTAACAATCTATTTATATTAAAACTTTGAACATTTTGTATTAAAGAAGCATGGAAACTATTGTGATCTAATCTCTCCCTCACTACAGGAATCCCTTCCACAACATCCCTCCAAATGTTTTATAGGGCGGAAAGAAGGAAGAAAGGGAGGGGGTAAGAAAATAAATGAGAGAAATGGTGTAAGGAAAGGTGGAGGAGGGAATACAGCTGCTTTAGTGTTTTTATGTCCAATAGTACATGTTGGTGCAAAACTAAAGCAAATCAGTAGTGAGTCAGCAATGAAGATTTGAATCATCCCACAAGACAGGAAATCTTACCAGGTGGAGGTGCTGCCTGAGGGCAAAGGTCACATGTCATGGGCAGTGCATGAGAGAGTGAAAACTTAGTTGAAGCATGAAGTTTCAGGGCATCCTTGTAAGATGTATAAAAGTGTGTGTGGATTCAGAGTAGTCAAGGGATCAACTGTGCTGTATATTGTCCTTTGGCTCCAAATTTACCTTCCAGACTATATATTGCCCTATACCTGGAAATTGAGAAATACATTTTCTGATCACCTCTTAAGACCTGTTAATTGAGAATACAAATTGAATTTGAATACAAATTGAACCTCAGTGGGGTATGAGAAGGCTACTTCTCTCCCCTCTTCCCGTGTTCTTGTCGTGGGGATCCAGAGGTGGCCTGAGACCTTCAGTGGCTGCAGTTGGCTTCAATCTCTAGCTTCATTTTAGCAATCCCAGAACTAATCTCATCATGTTCTCCCAGATGTGCCTCATTTTCAGAAATCTGAGTACTGATTCCACAGGGTCTCTCCTCTGAGCTGCTGTCTCCCAAGTTCCACCCCTTCCCTTTTCTCTCCATCTCCAAGAGTGGTAGCTACTTCCTACAGTTATCTTGGGGCATTCATTCATTTATTTTGGCTCTTTTAGTCTCCCAACACTGGTGTAGCTAATTCTCTTCACTGAATTCTCTCTGTTGGAAATACCTAGCGTGGTTTCCCATTTTCTCACTGAACACAGTTGATTATCATGGAAGGGAAGGAAAAATGACCATGAATCATGTGTTTCCCCTGTGTCAGGAACTATGCTCAGTGCTGCTAGCACATTATTTCATTTTAATGACAGGCAGTTCATTTGAGACCTTCAGGGTGAATCAGTTCTTTGCTCAACAGTACCAGTTGTTAAAAAGTTTAATACACCACACTGAGCTGAAATCTGCCTCCCTCTAATCCTAGGCATTACTCTTTATTCTGACACCAGAAGCCATCCAGTTGATCCAATTTTTCTTTTTATGCTTCAAATATTTGGAAGAAACTATGTCTCCCCAAAGTCTTTTCTTTTACAAATTAAATATCTCCAATCCTTCCAACCATTTTTTCTTCAGAAAGGACTTTTATCTTTTCCTTCATTTTCCTAGGCCATCTCCCTAGAACCAAAGTTTTGGTCAATATATCTCTCCAATCCTCCCCAAAAGAGAACAAAATATTTCACATTTTGTATGGACTCTCAGAAGAACAGTAAAACTACTACCTTCTTTCCCAAAACATCATGCTTGTATTAGATTTAACATTTGTGGGTATGTATTGGCAGTGGGCCGGGTGGTCAGCTTTTTCCTCCTATTGGGCCAATACCCTTGTAAGGGTCCCCTCTCCACACACAATCTAGTCAGATCCCACACTCCTGCAAATTGGAAAGTAATTGCGAATATTCACCTTTACCTCTACTGGCTTTCATTCTGTAAGTATTTGGTTGATTATTCTCAGCAATTGAAATCGTTTTAATCTTGACTTCCCTTTGTCAACATTGTTGACTATCCAGATTTTTTGCTGTATGCAAATTTGATAATCGTGCCTTTTATTTCATCATTAAATCTTGAAAAAGGCATAACCCAAAACAGGCCTATATCAAAACCCATGCATAATGATTTTCCAAATCAGCCACCCAAAACAGGTTGCTGTATGTACTTTGAAGGAACCTGTGTGCCTTCTAATTAGTTCACACACTAATGATTTGTTCTAAAATTGCTCCCTTTGCCCTGGGCTATCACCATCTTGCGTGTTGATCCCCCACTCTCCTGCATTTCTGTACATTCTGTCTCCTATATTTCTATTTCCATTTCCAGCTTTTGGGCTGAGCTCCTCAGAGACATCCCTCTTTGGCCACACTCTCTAGTTATCAGGCGATTTGGTGATTCTGTATTCAAAGTGTCTCAATCTTTTTTTAGCTATCATCATGACTAACATTTCCATCAACTTTTAAATATGTATTTGTTTGAAGTCTCAAGTATGTGTCTATCTAGTATCTCCTTCTTTATAAGGTGAGTTCCCAAGTTCTTACCCCTTTCACCTTAACTCCTGGCCCTCTCTGGGCAGGTTATGCTCCATTTCTTAGTTCAGCATTTCTCAAACTGTGTTCCACTAAATGTCAAATGGTGTTACATAAAAGTTGTGTCCTATAGTTAAATGATTTTGGTAGACCCTGCATATAATAGCCATCTGTTGGTGATTCACAGGGTACATTAACATATTAAAGACTCCAAAATGTCCTGTAGTAAAGAAACCAGCTTCACCTTAATTAACCTAACACCTCCCCTATTTAATTGACCATAGAACTCTTTTTGGAACATGTATTAATAGCTGTGAGACTCTGCTTCTCTTACAACTTTCAGAACATAGCTAGAAAACAGTAAGGGTAATACTGGCTTAAAGGATAATATTGTCTTTGTATGTGAGTTTGTTCAACATTTACTAATTATATGCTTGATTCTGAAATGCCAAATTGAGTCTCATATGGCTTAAAACTTGGTGGCAGAGGACTGAAATACAAATGACTGGCCAGAATATAAATAGAAGATCAGGAAAAATGTAATGGGATCATGAAAGAGAATGCAGTCAATTCACATGATGCATACTAGGAAGGGTTTAAAGGAATAACATTTCATTTAGATCAAAAGAATAAAGAACATTTCAAAGGGCCTCAGAGGGTAGGGGGAGAAAGACCGTTTATAGTTTCAATTTTGGAAGAGATAGGCATATAATCCCTTCAATAAGTAATATATATGTTCTTAAATTTTTTCTAATTAATATTCATTAAGCATGCCCTTTTGTCTAATTTCTCAAAAGTATGGTACTATGAATGTAATATGCCTAACATGGAATCAAAGAAGACTGTCACCATCCTTCTGGTAGAATATTTAAATATTGCCTAAAATTCTGTCCCCCTTTTTTTTTTTATAACTTGGACTGTATTGTCTTAAATTATGCTTACTGTCAGTAGAAATTTTCTTAATTGGTGCCTTAGCTAAGCCATATTTCTCCTATCCTGTATCTTTTTAAAGATTGTTTTTTTAACCCAAAAATGTGACTTTATATTTATTCCTGTTAAATTCAATATGGTTATATTCAGTTCACAGGCTGTCAGTTTCGTTTTTGATTCTGTTTGTCATCCAACATATTTAGTCTCTCCCCCAGCTTCTTGTCATTCCCAATTTTGTAGGTATGACTTAGCTTATCATTACATGTACCCTCATTTGAGTCATCTATGAAGTCATTTCCCAGGACAGGCCTAGGACAGAAACCCAAGGTCCTGAAGACTCATATCAACACAATATCATGCATAGGCCAAGGAGGTCCACCAGAGGATTATGTCCTCAAGAAAAGCCATCAGCCCCATGGCATGAAGGGAAGTAGAGAAAGGGGGAAAAGCACATGAAATGGGATTAAGTATCAGTTAAACCCAGAGTCTGAAGGGTTGTGTATCCCATGAGGGAGCACTGATCAAGATGGGTGCATTGACTGGGTAAAGAGGGATGGGCCGAGAGACTGTGCTGTAGTGTAAATGAGAGGTTGGGACTCTGACCTCTGCAAGTGACAGTGACACTGGGAAGATAGAAATGGCAGAGAAAGTGGCATGGGCAGTTTAAGAAGTGAATGGGAGGGGTGCTTGGGTGGCTCAGTTGGTTAAGTATCATGGAACTCTTTATTGCAGCTCAGGTCATGATCTCATGGTTCATAGGATTGAGCCCCAAATAGGGCTGCATGCTGACAGCATGGAGCCTGATTAGGAGTCTCTCTTGCCCCCTCTCTTTCTGCTCCTCCCCCCACTTATGCTCTCTCTCTCTCTCTCAAAATTAAAAAATAAACTTTAAAAAAGAAGTGAGGGGGAAGGCCAAACAGACATTTCTGCTTCTGTATCAGGGAGCAAATACATGTGTGCTAGTAATAGAATTCATCATGGTATACAGTAAATTAGGGATTTTATAGAATTTACACACCAAGGTGTTGGACAACTAGTCTAGGGTGGAGACCTTTTGCTCAGACATATACCTTCTGGAGTCATCTGTGATAATTTACCTCATAAAACGCAGCACTCAGCCCTGGAGAAATCATGGAGTATGAAGAGAAGAGAAAGAAGGAAGAATGTGATAGAAATTTTGTGTTCACAGGAGAACTCAGGAGGAGGAACCAGAGGAAGAGAGACTACAGAATATGTAGGCAAGCACATGGAGGCTCAGAAGTGAATGATATTCTACCTGCCAAATGAGGCAAGATTTTCAAGGAACGGCTGATTCAGGATTTATTTGTCCAAGTTCATTTCAGTGTTCGGATATGAACACTTATTGTAGACATGTTCATATGGAGTATTTTATCACTCATCTCTGTAAGTTTCAGAGTCCATGAAAGAGCCACTTAGCCTGGGACGTGTCATATCTGCAACCCACAGCTGCCTGCACCTCCCAGAGGCAAGCTTGGAGCAGGAGTCCACCTTTCCAGGGTGGCTGCCACTCCTCCTTGGGGCTATGATCCTCTGCAGACGTCACAAGCCAGGGCAAGTGCCAGGCTGTGATGCGCCATCTCATCAATATGCCTTTCTCTACTTGCCTCCAGCTGCCAACTAATTTGGGGAGGCTGAGCGATGGAAGGTGGTGTTATTACTTTTGACTCGGCTTACTGTTTTGGCCCTTTACACATAATCTGCCCCCTGACCCAACATTAGCATAATGCTCATTAATCAAGCTCTGGCCTCCAATTAATGGCCAGCTGTGTGGATGCCGTATATTTAATAGCTTCTGAATCAGTCAGGCAAAAGGTTAGGCAAATGATTTTGCCAGGAGGGGTGGGGAACATCCTAATTCTGAGCGAGCCCAGAGGCCTCTACCCATGCAGTAAGCACATTTGATCTCCTCTGTGAGTGACTGGGGAAGGAAGCCAGGAGGGAGTGTTGGCCAAGCCTTCTCCAGCCCCTCCCCCACCCCAGATGGACTGAAGACAACACTCTCTTCCATCTTTCTGGCCTGGGGTTACACACCCCCACATCACCACCCAGGCAGCCAGCCAATGAAGAAAGCCCTGATTTATTGCTCTTGGCAGTGTCTAGGCTGGGCATTTCTATAAACCCAGGACCGTGGCTGACTAATAAAACATACACTCAGATTCGCCCCTCAATAAATGTCTTTCAACCTTTAATCCTGTTTGTTGCAGTCTTTAAGGGAGCATTGATTCAGTGGGCAATGAGGGCTTTTCCTCCCATCTATCTCGTACCGATCAATGTTCTGTCACCCCACTCCATCCAGCCCGACAAAGGAAAAGCCTCTGAGGGGAGAGGAGGGCATCTCTCCAGATTTATTTCACTGCTTATGAAAGGAGTTTTTAAAACTGCCACCAGAATCCCACTCCTCCAGTTTTTCTGATCCCCAGCTATTCTAGGTGACCTCCTTGGATTTGGAGCACAGAACCCAGGTCACACATCATAGGACAGACACCAAGGAGCCCTTAGTACAACTCATCCCAAAGGCAAGTTTTAAGTTTCTTCTTTTTGCCACATTCCCATCTTCTGTCCTCCTTTGCCCACCTTAGTTAATAACACCGACATGCACCAGTCACCCAGGCATTAAACCTGAGCCATCTGCGTGCCTCCTTCTTTCCTGCATGTACAAACAGTTGCTGCTTGCTGAATGTGCCTCACTTTCATCCTGGTGTCTTCTCAGTTCAGATTCTGACACCTCCTATCCTGACCACTACAAGAGTTCATTAACTGATAGCTATTTTTTTTCTGGTTCCACCCTAGCAATTGGCTTGCTGGACTTGCCATGATAACGCTCTTTCTAAAAGACAAATCTGATCATTTTATTCCTGATTAGAAAAGCTTGGGTAACTTGCCCAAGGTCACACAGCTGGCAAGTGTCTGATCAAAGATGTAAACCTAGTCAGGCCATCAGTAGTCCACTGGTCTCCCACTTGAGACACTCATCCCTTCTTTATGTAAACTGTTTGAGGACAGGGATCAGATTGCATTTGTTTTCGTCGCTGCCACTCATTTCCCAGCATCAAACACAGTGCTCAGCATATTAGGGAATGTTAGGTAACTATTTACTCACTGAACATATACCACAAACCCATTCTGAGATCATGTGAAATGTGAATGACGTTGGTCTTCAGAGATGGTTCTGGGGCATTTCTCTGGGAGCCAGCATCAGAAAAGTGAACAGCAACTGAGGCTCCTAGACGGTGATTTATAAACTCTTAATAGAATCAGAACCAGCTATTCATTGTTAAGCCATAAAAGAGTTTATAGGTCCAATCTATTGGCTGAGACTCTATCTTCCTAAGTCTCACACGAGGACAGCAGTAAGCAGGGAATAAGTCCACCTATGTTGCACACCATGGGTAAACATGGTCTACACTCACAGTGAGTGGAGAGAGAGGTGTATGACAGACCAAGGCAAACTAACTACCCTCCCGGGCACAGCAGGGACATGTGGTTGGTACCCCTAAAGGATCCTGCCCATCCCTGCTCTCCTGCTGACATCTTCTGAACCTCACTTCCCCACCCACCTGGTCTCTCCTCAGTGCCTTTAGTAGTATATACAAGCAAATAAGCCTGTGATCTGTCAGTGTAAATGCCAGATTACCCCAGCTGTGCAATTGAATTAGCAACAGTGTATCCAATTTCTGGGGAGACTTTTGACAGCACTTTTCCAATAGCCCCATAGATTAATGCACACGCCAAAGGCAATTCTACTCTGGAAGCCAACTACCCAGCACTGACTTTCCACTTTTCACACCCTCCCACCTGGCACCCATCAACTTTCTTCTCCAAGCCACGGGCCAGAAGAAAGCAGGAATTGTCAAGATTCACTTAGATGGTGTCCTTAGGTTTATAGTGTTAACATCTCATTTACGGTTGGCAAGAAAAACGCTAATAAAAGAAGAAGCCAACCTAACCAGATGAGAAATGAAAGACAATTAACTCTGCGATGCTGTTTTCCTTCTCCTTTTTGGCACTGAAAGTCAAATTGAGATGCAAGTGAATTCATTTTTGTTAGCTTCCTTTTCTATCTATCCTAGCTCTTGCAGCTTACCCCAAAAAAAACCTCCCCGCCCTGACCTCTTGTGCTGAGTTCCAACTGCTTCTTCGAAGTGTCCACAGCCAGGAGGCTGCTAGCATCATCAGAGATGTGGCCCAGGGTCTGTGGGTTTTAAGGATGCAGGCACACAGCACTCATCCTTGCATGCACCCTTGTCACAGACAGTCCTCTTCAATGCCCTCTGTGATGGTCATGTGACACCTCCCTCGACAGCTGGCTCTGAACAAGCATCTGAAGCCTTCCATCACGAGCTGTCCAGACTGGACAATGGGGAGATGGCTGGACGTAAGCTATTGCTCTGACAAGAAGGAAGCAGGACAGATCAAAGCAATGAGTCAGAAAGGAAATACCCCCAAAAGGCAGATCAGTGTCTCAGATGATCATGTGGTCTGCCTTGTGTTCCCATCCTTGTGAAATCCCCTACTTGTTGCTTGTGGGTAGTACTTAGTGACTGGTAATGAATAGAAGAAGGAGGAAATGTGGATGGGAAGCTGGCTGCCATCTGGAAGCTGTCCCCTCATGAGTCTCGTGGCCACAGACAGCCCGTGAGTGAGTTTAGATTTGGATCCTAAAGCCCAGTCAGGCCTCAGATGCCTGCAGCTGTGGCTGGTCTGTTAATTGCTATGTCTCTTGAAAGTCTCTAAGCCAGAAACGCCCAGAGAAGCCTCTTGCAGATTCCTGACCCACAGAAATGGAGATAATAGTGTCTGCCGCTTTAATCTACTAAATTGTGGGGTAATTTGTTATGCAGCAATAAGAAACAAATGCATTTGGCTACATGTGTTTTCCCTTAATTGGAGGCAGAAGCTAAGTATTCTCTCTTGATCACCTGCAGGGATAAAGTTCAAGCTGAGAAATTCCAGAGCCCTAGCTTCCGGTCTGGTGCTAAAGCCTCAAAATTAGGAAGAAAATGGACACATGAGCAGCCTGCTATGTCCCAGTCACTGTGCTGGGTGCTTTCCTAAGCTTCAGTGTGTTCAATCCTACCAACACCTGCATTTTACTGATGAGAAAGCTGGGGTTTGGGAGAAGGGTTTGCCCATGTCATGAACATCCACTGAGGTCACCAGAGTCCCACACCTGAGTTCTGAACAGAAGCACCAGGCACTAATGTGGCCAAGGAATGTACTATAATCTCTGTCATCTGTAACATACCCAGGCTTCAGAGAGGATGGAGGAAAAGCTGGAGCAGCAGCAACTTGGCTCCAGAAATTGGTTACAAAGCAGAAATCCAGATGTTTTCTTTTTCTCTCTCTCTAAACATCAAGTTGGGCGGCAGCTTGCAACACTCTGTGTGGCCCAGCTGAAGAAATTCTAAACATTGCTTCAAGGATCTAACTCACAACTCATCTTAAACCATCACAAGAAAACTCCCATTAGAGAGGGAGAGGGAAGTGTGTGTTAATGAGCTGAAGTGAGAGAATGGGTATGAATAAGCAGAAGCCTGAATACAGCATGCGAGGCAAATGAAATAATCACCCAGCTTACCATTGTTACAACGCAATAAATTTAATGTAATTCCTAAAGGCCAACTCAGTTTTTTCTTTCTTTTTTTTAACTCCTTTTTACATTTCCAGAATTATACTTTAATTAGCATAACATTTAAATTAGCGAATGGAATCTTAATTAGCGGAAGAAATAGACTTTTGTTAGAGTGGTAACTAAAACAAATAAATCCACTTCCTCTTTCAAGAGCAGTTTGCTTATGGCATATTTAATAGCCTAGTGTACCATAAACAATTTGAGGGAAAGATAAGTAATTAAATTAGAAGACACTGGCCAGCTCCCAGCTCTAAAGAACCATTTTTTCTCTTCCTCTCTCAAAACGGCCCCCTCCCCTTTCTTCTTACGCCCAGGGAAGGGGCGGTCTCTGTACTTGGAGTACAAGCACATGAGAACCTGTAGACTTTGCTAGGTGTTTCCCATGATTACAGTTTCTTGATAATCAGCAGAATAAAAATATTGCTTAAGTCCCCCTGCTTCTATTTTTCTGAGATGTCCTTTTCTAATTCACTGGGTAAAGGAAAGAGTCAAGCAAGTCAGATTAAGCAATGACTGCTTAATAGGTGACACTCCTTCCCCTTTTGCACGCGCTCTCTCTCTCTCTCTCTCTCTCTCTCTCTCTCTCTCTGTACGTTGGCTCTTGGCAGAGTGACAATGCTTCACCCCAGGGTCATTGGGAGAGAGGAGTAGCCAGGTCTGTACTGGTTAACAGAGCATCACACAGCAACAGGAGCAGAACAAAGTGGACACACGGGAGGGTCCTTGGAAGCTGACAGGAGTCTTGAAGGGTGCAGATGGTCCCACTTGTCCATCGTATCTCAGCTGAGAAAACTGAGGTTGACAAGATGAAAACACCCTTTCTAGGTTAGCCAGGTGGGCAGCATCCCTCAATTCAGATCCCCTAGTTTTTATCTGTGCCCTTTGCACCATATTCTATACAACTCTTCTTCAAACACACGACCAGAATCTCTGAGCTAATTCTTAAGAAACAACTAAACTTGGCTTAGATTTGAGGCAGGATTCAGGCTGAGGGATCAATGGGGTCTGGGGTGGAGAGGGGGCAGGTGGCCTACCTCACCATTCTACACTCACCCTCTATTCAGGAACCAGAAAAGCACTTTTAGGGGGGTCAGCCCGATGAAGAGGCAAGATACCACTTAAGTGTGATTGACGACATCAGCATTCAGCCACTACACAAAGAGATTTTATGGATGAGAGGGAAACTGGTTGACTGTGTCCGAGTCCTGAATTATTATGGGCCTGGGCTTGCCTTTCTTTACCTTTTAAATAAGAGGACTGGATGAGACAGCCTCTCCAGGCACCTAAGGTAAAGCTTTATACCCCACACCAGGGCTCTCCCATGAGAAGTTACTGACAGAATTACCAGATATGGGAACTTGGGAAGTTATTTCCCTTAGTTTATTAATTCCTTCATTTGCTGTTTATGTTTATTCAATAAATATGTATTCAGTGCCTGCTACATTCCAAGTGTTTCAATAGATAGAAATGCAGGGTGAGCAAGACAGACAAAATCCCTGTCTGCACAGGCTTGTGATTCTAATGAAGAAGTTAGACTGCCAAATGGATGGCATGTTCTATACATAATGAAATGTATTAT
Organism: Suricata suricatta; assembly: GCF_006229205.1. Lineage (NCBI taxonomy): Eukaryota > Metazoa > Chordata > Mammalia > Carnivora > Herpestidae > Suricata > Suricata suricatta. Next base: position 81,241,480 of record NC_043710.1, on the reverse strand, counting down.
AAATAAAACTAAAGGTGAGGGTATTAATTCAGAATGTGAGGTAAGGGCAGACCTGCTTCAGTAACAAGAATGAGACCCAAATCTCAAAAGGAAGTGAGACATCTGATGGTCCAGTAGAACTTTTCCTGGAAGAGGCATACCAAATGCAGAGACAGTGAAGCAGGAACTAGCCAACTTTATATGTTTGAGGAGGGCAAGAAAGCCATAATGAAAGTGGTCAAATGAGGCTGGAGATATGAAGGGACAGATAGGCATGTGGTTTTAGAGTATGTTCAGAGTGTCTATTTTGCCTCTTACAAAAAGCTCTGCTGCAGAGGTACTTGCATTTTAAGACTGTTGCAAGACTTTAGCTCTTGGATGCACCTGCCTAACACTGTGACTGGCACAAAGAAATGTCCAGTAAAATTATTGTGACAATAATAATTATTATTGTATTCATATCACTAAGACCATCATATTGATAACAATGGCTAAAGAGAGGTAGGCCTGTGTTAGTACATAGAGATATACAAAGTATAACACCTACATATTTTGAATTTCCCCACTGTTTTCATTTTGCCAGTTTACCCCTCAGTTATCAGTCTGGAAATTGTAAACGTTTGAGAACTGTCTGGAAAGAGTTGGTATTCCACTTTTGAGCTTGGTCTTTGGGATTGTGTGAGAGGAAAGGTGGGAAACAGGGCACGGGAGACATACAAGAGCTCTGGATGTTTAAGTTGTACCAACAATCCTGGAGCAGGATTATGTGACTGGGAAAAGCCAGTGTCTCTGTCAAGAGAATTGGTAACGTAACAAATATTACATTTTAACTTATTCCCAACATTTCTTAGAAGGGCTGCTGATTGGGAATGTTGACTATACTTATGTCCACAGTATTGAGAAGATGGGTTTCTTCTAGAGAGAGATCTGTAATGAGAAATTTGAAATTCTTTGCTTTGCCTTGGGTTCATTTCAGTGAATGCCAGTGCTTGTGAATTTGTGTCTTCTTTATCGTCTACGAATGCCTCCTTAATTAAGTGATTATTTAATGATAGCTTTTATCCCAGATTATGAGGCTAAATGTGACAATAGTGTGAATGACTTTAGACACTTGAAAAAAGAGATAATAAAAATCAAATTTAATTGAGAATTTATTATGTGCTGACATATTCCTAAGTGTTTTATATGTATCAGCTTTCATTTGGCCCCGATATTTAGCATGTACAGTAGATTCTTTTATCATTTCCGTGGTACAGATGAAGAAACTGAGGTCCACAGAAAGTTAAGATCACTTAGCTCCTAATAAGTGGCAGTGGCAAGAATCAAACCCTGGAACTCTGACCTCAGCACTGGTGTCTCAACCATTTTGCTATACTGTTGTCAACCCCAATAAAAGTGGAATGTCCTTGCTGTCAATAATTATTGGGATGACAACTGATGGGATAGGCTTCTTAGGGAGTGACTTTGTACAAAGTGCTGTGTTAAAATTCCCATACCTGTTGGTAAAATCTAATATACCATCTAAAACATTTATTCTTCTTTTAAAATTTTTAAATGATTATTTATTTGAGGAGGAAGACAGAGAGAGAGGAGAGAGAGAATCCCGAGCAGGCCCTATGCTAACAGTGTCAATCCCACGATCCATGAGATCATGACCCGGGGTTAAAATCAAGAGCCAAATGCTTAACCAACTTCCACCCAGGCACCCCTAAAGCATTCATTCTTAAAATGGAAATATGTAAAAGAGAATAGCAACTTGACATCATACTGACGGATCAATGACTCTGAGAGTTTCCTGAGGCTGACAGGTCTGCCTTGAGACAGGAGACAGAGTATGTGGATGTGAGGGGCCTCAGTCTGGCCTCCAGCCCTAGCCCCACTACCTGATGGTTTTGCCACCATGGGCCAGTCACTGCGTCCTTCTTTAGTTCTGGTTTCCTTATGGATAGCATGCCACTATAATTTACCTTAGGAGATATTTATCAGAACAAAAATGAAATTCTTTCTGTATTTAGTGCAGTGCCTGAATAAAATAGATGCTCAAAAATGGTCTTAAGTGCTATCAATATACACTGTATCTTACTATATTAAAAGACTGGTTTTGATAGAAGCTTGGCCCTCACAGCTGCATAAATGGTCACGAGACCCGGGCCAGGTGTTATTCAGATGGCATTATTAGAGACGTCTTCAATATAGGACCTGTGTGTCTACTGTCTCAGGACCTTCCTGGGTGCTTGGTACCTGGTACATATAGAATAACTATTATAGATTTACAAAGAATGAGGATGTCTTCCTCCAGTGAAAATGAAACCAGGCCTATGTACTGCATCTAAAGGCCCAACAAGAGTGTTGGAGATAGTTGAACTCATCACTAAAATACTGTTATTTTTTTTAACCTGGTATAAGAACATTCCTTGTCAAGATTTCCCCTTGAGGACCAGGATAAGAATACCTTAATTGCATGTGAACTTGAATAATTTAATTTACTGTTTGAGTTGATCAAAAGAATTTCATACTTCTTCCAGATTTAGGATCTCACTGCTTTAGGATTCGTGTACATTTATCCAATAAGAGGCAGCTGCAAGTCAGAAGGAAAACAGGTATCAAAATCTGGTACAAAACCACTCAAATGAAAAAGAGCATTGTGTCCCGCCAAGAGAGGTAAGGGGGATCTCAGAGAAAGTCTTAGCCTTTGTTTGATCAGTACAAGAAGACTTCCGGAAGAGGTGGGACCTTTGGAAGCCTAGAGAGAAGGAGAAGGTATAGCACTCAGTGCAAATTAGATGAGGGGTCATTGCAAAAGTTCAGGGCAGTTTGGAAAAGAATTGGGACCAAAATGGGGAGACCAAATAAAACCAACATTGTTTCTATCCCCTCAATACTCCCTGTGAATAAGCCAATGGAAGAAAAAGCTTTTCCAACTGCAGGCCCCCTCAATTCCACTCTGGCCAGGCAACTGCAGAGAGCAATAAAACTTTAATGACTCCCAGTGGGTCGATTCGGCAAGAAGGAAAGTGTTATAAATCTCACTCGATGCTTATGTGCAGCTTAAAAACAAACGGCTCTAATCACACTTAGCAGAGCCAGCCAGTTTCCTGAGCATGGGGATGTAGCATAGGAAGATTTACCCACCTTCAGGACTCATGGAAGGAGAAGTTTGGGTAAGAAAGAGGGGGAAAGAAAAGTCAGCTGCAGAATGAATGTCAACAGTTTTGCACTGGATGGTTTAATGCAGTGGCTTGCATGTGACTGTCCTGCTAAGCAGCGGTGGACAAGCAGCCTGGATGGATCATCCCTGTAGTGAGATGTATCAGTGGAGACACATTTCTGGCTGCAAAGTGACCTACTGGCTCTCTGACATTGCTTCTCCAAGCACACGAGGAGACCTGCCAGTCCCCTTGGGGACTTCTGTCATTGTGGTTGGTTCCCAGCTGCTCTAAGCATCTAACTAGCCAGTGGGGACCCATGAGGTATAAACATGGATCCTTATAAGAAGTTGTCCTCCTCCATGATCCCTCAGACACAAGAGAGTTGAAAGTTAAGGATGCAAAAAGCTTTTTTCCAGAAAAACTTCCGGTCTCACCTTACTTTACAGCTCTAGCTTTACACACCCTTTCTCTGAGGGACCCTTGGCCCTCTTCCACTGAGAGTGCTCCTATAAAAGGGCAGGTTACAGGAGAAACCTAATGGAGGACCAGGGGGAGGGGAAGAGGGAAAGAGAGTTGGGGAGAGAAAGGGATGCAAAACTTGAGAGACTATTGAATGCTGAAAACGAACTGAGGGTTGAAGGGGAAGGGGGAGGAAGAAGTGGTGGTGATGGAGGAGGGCATTTGTGGGGAAGAGCACTGGGTGTTGTATGGAAACCAATTTGACAATAAACTATTTTAAAAAAAGGGCAGTTTGCATTCTAATGATGCACTCTGTGTCAACAAAGCTAAGAAATAAGTCCCAAATCTACAGAATGCATTGTGATGCACTCTCTAAAATGTGAATACCGTGTTATTTTTATTGATATTAGTAATAACAGTAGCAACAGGGATTTATTGAGACTTCTCATGTGTCAGAGCCAGTGCTAAAATTCTTTTAAGTGTATTATATTGTTTAACATTCAAAACAATCCAAGTGTTAAACATTTCCCTGTCTTTGACAAATTAGGAAGCTGAGACTCAAGGAAGTTCCATCATTTGTCCAAAGTTATCCAGATAGAGAAAGGAAAAAATATGAGTAGAACTGAGAGAATCTGACTTCAAAGCCCATTCCTTATCATTAGATTATAGAAGCAAAAAAATCAGAGGCCAAGCTTTTGAATTACATATAAAAATTTTTAAAGCTAATGCTTACTAAGTTTTTGCTATATCGCAGATACCATGCTAAGCCCCTTGCATGAATTAATGCATTTAAACTTCACTAAAAATAAAAGAAGCAGATAAGCTATTACCCTCATTTTACAAATGATGAAACCAAAGATTGAAGAGATTAAAATATTTATATAAGATCACAATGGATTAAGGGTCAGAACAAGGAATAAACATATTGCTCTCTCTCTGACTCTATAACTTTCAAGCCATATTCTGTAACATACCAACAATCGCAAACAGTTATATGAATATGAATTTTAGCATTTGAATAACTGCTATAACTCTCACTGCTGTCAAACCCAAAAGAGATCAAGAAGGGGTAAATAAGGGTCCAGAATCCACAGAAGGGAGGCTGCGAGTTACTGGGTCCATCAGTCCTATAGCACCTGCTGAGTCACCCTGCCCTTCACTTGTGGATCTTCAGGAGGACCTGGGTCCTAGCCTGACACTTTTGTTGAGGACCATGTGCTCTGGGTCTGCAGCTAATTTTAGTGCTTGCAAATTACCCCCAAGGAGGCTGCTCCTTACATTCAGGGGGCAGGGGAATGATGAATCCTAGGCTGAAGGGAAAAATACAAGAGCAAGCAAAATATATCATGGATGCTTCTCCCTAGGTTTCTCTTCGAAGTGCATAAATTACAAGAAATGTTCCCATGGCCTGAGGTACAGTTGTTCCTCAGTATGCAAAGATTCTATATTTTCTAATTTGCCTACTTGTCAAAGTTTGTTTGTAACCCCAACATCAATCCGTGGCTCTTTCACAGTCATTTGCAGACATGGGCACAGTGGTGAAAACCTGAGTCACCAGCTGCATGCCTTCATGTCTCAGTTCTCCCACCATAAATAAGTGTCCTTTTGAAGCCTACTCAGTGCCATGTTTTTTTGTATTGTTGTGCTTTTTCTTGGTACTTTCCCTTTGTAAAATGGCCCCATATGTAGTGCAGAAAGGCTATCTAGTGCTGAGTGCAAGACATCTGGGATGTGCCTTATGAAAAAATACATGCATTAGTAAGGCCACACTTGGGCATGACTTACAGTGCTGTTGGCCAAGTTCAATGTTAACGAGTGAAAAGTATATATCAAATAAGGTTATTTCAAAAGGAAACACACATAAGACAAGACCATGTATTTATTGGTTGACAAGAGTGTTACTAGAGGCTCGGAGGGCCCCAACTCTTTATTTCCCTCAGGAGCAATGCTTCAGTGTTTGCTAATTCAGTGTTTGAGATGCCTTCAAACTAGTACAAACAATGAGAACAGACTGTAATCTGCCTCCACCCCAGAAGGTGCCTGGCTATTGCTTACTCACTTTGGTAGTTGTATGGCCTTGACAACTTCAACCTCAGTTTTCTCATTTATACAATGACAATGATCATAGACTCTGCCTCATCAAGTTGTTATAACTGGTCAGCGAGATAAAGTGTGTAGTGTGAAACTTGGCATGCAATAGATAAGCTGCTCAATGGACTGCAGCTGCTATGAATTTGTTGTCACCAGTAGCCCTCACAGGGGTAGGGAGGACAGTTTCAGGAAAGCCAGTCACTGATCTTTGTCCTCTTCAGGCTGGGTATACTTCTCAGCATGATGTCAGGGTAATTCCAGGAACAACCCAAACTCTGGAGGATTGTCCCCCTGCTGGTTAATACAGAAGATCCAATGACTATGGCTTTGTCAGGATCTCTCCCCTGATATCTAGCTCAAGAGTTCAAAGAACTTTCAATCACCTAACCAAGAAGGATCTCTACCTCCTCCACCTCTCCCCTGCTGAGTACCCAGTGCTGAGGAAATAGAATGTCTTTTCTCCACGATGCCCCCACCTATTCCCATACAGCCTAGTGTGCCTCCCCACTGAACATTATCTTTATGACATTTCTCAGCAGCTCCACGTATCCCACATGCCCCATCAGCTTTCCTCTACCTCTCATCTAAGCCCTCTCAATACACTTTTATTCCTGGACCCCCATCACTCTCTTGGATGGCATCATTAGGCTTGGAGTCACCCAAGCTCAGGGACATCACAGGCTATGGCTAGCACTTGTGCATTACTCCATATAGGAGTAATGTTGTCAATAATCATCCCACATTTGCATCATCATTTGCATCTCTTCTCATTCCCATTAATAATTCCCAACAAAGGAGTACTATTTGTCCTCCATGTTACTACAATAAATTTCTCTCTGGACTGTAAATTGTTGGTCTTCTTTACTGCAGTGCTCAACTCCATTGCCCTTGAAGTGCAATTCTAGTGATATCACTTCTGCTCAAAAACATTCAACAGTTCCCCTTTAACTATGATATTAAGTACAAACTTCTCAAGGATGCAGTGATATATTCCTAACTTATTGTTCATCTCTCTTACTGTTCTCCCCTACAGATAACTATGAGACAAATGCTTCTTCCACTGTCCATGAACACATCAGAACTTGCTCTTCTTCACATCATTATTTGCTCAACTAGACTGTCTTTCTGCCCAAAGTCATCTTTTCTATAAAGACTTTCCTGATCTTCCAACAACAAAAAATGATACTTTGCTTTTCTGGGTTGAACTATGTTCCCACTTCTACTGAGGAATACACATTCTGCCATACTACAGAAATTCATGGTGTTCTTTTAACATCTATTTGGACTACCAGATTTTGAGAATGAGGAATGAATGTGACTCATGGCCTTTGTCCCTTAATAGTGTGCACATAGTAGGGTTCCATGTCCATGCGTATTTAAAGAAGTGGTTCTGGAGGATATTCTTGGTTATTGAAGTGTTGCTATAATTAGTGCTTATTTTCAGACATCTGATGGATGTTCCGGAGTCACTTCCTAGTGAGCACAAGTGGAGAGGAAATAAAAGTAGAGGTGGTCCCCCAGGTTGAACTGCTATCTTCCAAGTGCAATATCTATGTCTATTTTTTTCTCTCTTTTAATAACCAGTATAGAGATGTGAAATCATCTATATTGAAAAGATGCTCCATTTATCTATAATTTTCATTCTCAAGTATCAGTAAGATGCCATCCTACTGGCCAATCACTAAAGAAGGACTGATTTCACTTGGTTCTGGGCTGCTCTTCAGATAGAAAGATGAATAGGTAAAATTGCATATCTTTCTAACCAAAAGCAGTGCCTTACCTACTGAGTGGACTTCAGCTTGCCCTGTCAAGAAAAGCAAGTATTTTAAGGGTAAGTCAAAATGGGGATCATCTGGAGGAAGTAGAAGGAAGAGTGCTCCATGTATCTGAGTTGAGCAGCATTACTTGGGTAATGCATTTGTTCCTGAGTTTGTGCCAGCTAAGGCAAATGGAAAGGACATTGGCTTATGTCATTGATTCTCTAAAAACAGAAAGCAGACAAATTCATCAGTCCAGACAGCATTTTCCTTGGAACCAAACTTAAGCAGAAATTATCTGTGAGAGGTAGTGTGGGTTGCAATTGACAGGATTTATAGAGGATTTTGAGTGACACAGTGGAAAAGTACTTTCAATCCCATTTTTATAGGAGATAGAGAAATGCTCTTCAATTGCCCAGTGTCATATTGATCCTACATAAAGGTAGAGGGCATTATATTAAGTCCTGATGCAGAAAAGGCATTTCTTCAAGGAAGATGACACCATTTAACCATCATTAGTATGGCCTGTTTTCTGAAATATTTTACTAGGGGCAGTGATAGATAGGAGCTTATCCAACCCTGCACTTTTACCTAGTCCCTTCTGTTGCCAAGGGCTTGTTCCTGCAGAAATCTATTTGCAAGAGAGACCTCATTGACTGTCACTAAAACAAAGGGGCATGATTTTCTGGCCTGAGGGACTGGGCCTAGGAAACACAGACCCCTAATAAAATTACATTGGTCAGCCCCAAACTCAAACCTTGCTCATGGCAAGTAAGATTTCTTCTACTCACATTTCTGTTTTTTCTCTGATCTTTAGCTTTGATGGAATCTCTCAGGTGTCTTAGTAAGAACTATTCAGTGTAGCCATTCTAGAAAACTAGTCCCTTGTCAGGCCTATGTTTACCATTTGTTTCCTGGCTTAGGACAGGGTGTTCTCTCAAAGAATCACTTTATTGTACACTCCTCACAGGCAGTGAGAATGTCTTTCTTCTTGACACCTGCATCTATTGTAATGCTTGGTCCATAGTAAATATTCACCTAATATTAGTTGAAGAAATGAGATGCTTCTTCTCTCTTTCTACAGGAGAAACTATAAGGACCACTTACTAAAGTTGCACTTTAAGATACACCTATTTTTTCTATCTCAGAGGAAGGCCAAGACTAGAAATATCTTTGAAATAAAGCAATCTAAAAAGATGCAAACAGAAATGCAATGTTCAAAAATGAGTATCAAACAATCCAAATACCTTTATTAACCACACTCTAAGATATACAGGCACTTTAAAGAGTATTAATCTTTCCCCAGACCCTCACCTTATACTTCTTAATCCAGGCCTCTCCACCCATTTTCAATCACATAAAAGACAAGTGCCAACTATTTCCTTCTCATCAGCCACCCATCATCAAACCTGTTTCTATTAGCCCTATTTTTCCCATGTAAGTTGAGAATCACTGTTCTGAAAATTTCTAAAGAGTGTAAAGCTTAAGTCCAGTCTCTAAGACTTTATGCTAAAGACTCACTCCTGCCAAAGACAAAGAAACACCAGATTCATTCTGTGCATCATCTTGGGAACAGAGATACACCTGGATCTGCATTTGTGTTGTATACTCTATCTTAAGCTGGGAGTCTTGGTATTTATTGCAAAACTCTTTACTTCTTTTTTTAAATTATTAAAAAATCTCTCTTCCTAGTAGAAAAAGGGAAGAGATGCTAATATATAAAGAAGAAAGGAACCAAAGGGAAATTGCCGTGTTCTTTCTTTAAACTTGTGACTTTTTTTTTACCTGCAACCTCCATTGATGGTGTATGGTGGCATTTGGACTTAAAAGTAAGTGAAGCCTGAGCAGAACCTTTATGTTGTGTGACTTTGGGATGTTTGTTTCACCTGCTTAAGCTTCAGTGAACCCAATAACTAAGTAGCAAAAACAGCTAACATATTTAGCAAAATAGTAGGTATATAATAAGCTCTTAATAGTGCTAGTTGTCACCTTCATCATCACCATCATCTTCTTTTCTTGCTCCTCTTACAGTGCATTTGCAGACCAACTTCACTGGCATGTATAACTGTGTTATGAATTCTCAGGACAATGGAAATCCAATGAACAACATATATGCACACACCATCACTCTACTCCTATCCTCTAGATGTGTAAAGGACATAGACAGTCGGATAGAAGTGGCCATTATCCTTACTCACTCTATAAATTTAATTTCAAAAAGGAATGGCAGTTCTCAAAATAACCTAAGCACAACACCCCTAGACAGAGTCCCATGCCACTGGATTTCTACTCCCTTAAGCGGCATGTAATTTTTAGATTTCTCTTTTCTTTAATCTAATTTCCTAAACTTAACCAGATTAGGAAAGTACATATATTGTTGAATGAATAAAATGCTTTATGCATTTGTCTACTAATGAATGCAAAGGTCTGCTCCAGTTTGCATTTGGCAAGCTAGAAAAGCCTTCCTGTGAATTTAGGATGAAAAAAACTGGTTTGGATAAAGTTAGAAAGCCACTCATTATCAATAAGAACATCAAAACTTTTCACTTTATAGAGTTATTTCCCCCAACTATCCCTAGACTTATCTGTTAGACATCAGACTCTTCTTCCCATTGCTGTTCCAATTTATCTGATCCATAAGTATCAAATCCCCAACACAGGGGGAAATGATATCTTCTAACTGAGACTTGAGCAAAGAAGTGATTGCTGTGAATTTGTAGAAATTCTGAGTTGGAAGTGACTTCATATGTACAGGTAGTACTTTTTGCTGTTGACAACAAATTGTTTTTAACCTCATCTTTACCCCATCTGCTAAACTAGTGGACAAAAAGAATCATAACAATATTTTGTATGTGGATGGTACCTTAAACCCCTCTAAGGGCTTCTACAGAAATTACTTCATTTTACTCTGAAAACAACCTTTTGCAGTTCTGAAGATCGCTGGTGGTGAGCACAATAATGTAAATGCATTTAATGCCACTGAAATGTACTAATGTGACTAAATTTCAGGACATTGATCAGAAGCTTTCGGAGCTCGTCAGACTTCTCTGCTGCACATAAAGGTTGAAGTAAGGCTGAGACAGAAGAGTGTTTGCTCTTCCCGTTGAAGACAGAATCCTAGGAATATGTGAACTAGCAAATTCTATAAACTAGCTAGCCACCAAGAGGTTACCAATAAAGGATGCTCTGTGTGTTAGTACATTTAAAAGCTTTAGCCAATGTTATAAAAATAAATAAAAATGTGATGAAAATGGTAAATTTTATGTTATGTATATTTTATCAAAAAACATTTTAATTAGAAATAAAACAGTCTTTAAAGTAGATGGGCAATGTTGTAAAAGGAAGTGACATGCTTAAGGCAAGTAATCCAACTAGGACTGACCCTTTCATCATCAATCACCCTCATTTGATCCTCAGTTCCAGGCTCTTCCCACTGAGTGATGTGTCCTCTGGACCCTGTGATGGTCTGGCTCAGGAAGACTGGTTCCAGCTGCACCAAAACTCATGTTGGGCCCCTAAGCTAATAAGTTCCTGAGAAGCCCGCTTGACAAGGATGCTAGTCTTATGCTCTGAAAATGCCATACATTCAGAGAAAAACAACCACTGGCCACATAGGCCACAGAACTCTTTTCTTTCCAGTACCCAACTGCTTTGCTCTTTATGAACATTAAGAATCAGAAGAAAGGGTGGTTTCTTAAGTCTCTGTGTTCTGATAAGTAATACTCCAACTATCCACCCTAACAATTTTTCTCCAAGTTCACATTGGAAAGGTAACTAAAAAATAAATACCAAGAGGCTTAAAAGTCAGAACCAAACTTATTTTAAATATTAACAACTCAGTCACACTCCATATTTGGTAGGTAAAACAGACGTGGTGTGAAAATAAAATGAAATAATTGACGTGAGAGTATAGAGAGTTCCCAGGAAATAAGATAAAAATCAAATATCCAATTGTTCAGGCCACTAGAAAGAGAGAGAAAATGAATAATTCAAAAGGGCAGAAAATCCATATGTATTTTCTGTAAAAATAACTAAGCTTTGTACAATATTTTGCAATTTGCAAAACACTCTCACATACATTATCTCATTTCATTCTTCCCAAAACCCTGTGAAGTAAACTATTATTATAGTATTTATTCTAATTTTATGATGCAGGAAACAGGCATAGAAGGTTTGCATTTTGGCCCAGGGTCACAGAGTCTCTAAATGGCAGAGCTGAGTGCCTAGCCAGGTCTTCTACTGTTAAATGCTAGGTTAATATTATTGTTCTTTAACCCTCTTTATGCAAGTTGAGTTTTAATGGGATTGGTTTTTTTTTATGTTTTTATTTATTTTTGAGAGACAGAGAGAGACAGCATGAGGGGGTCAGAGAGAGAGGGAGACACAGAATCAGAAGCAGGCTCCAGGCTCTGAGCTAACTGTCAGCACAGAGCCCGATGCGAGGCTCAAACCCACAAACCGTGAGATCATGACCTGAGCCAAAGCCGGAAGCCGGATGCTTAACCGACTGAGCCACATAGGCGCCGCTGATGGGATTGGTTTTAATATGACTGAGGTTTGGGAGATACACTCCAAAAAATATACTTCAAAAGAGTGGGGGAAAGGCTCAAGAGTAGCTGGGAAGATGCTAGTTTCCCTCAGGTTGACTCTCCCATTAATAATCTCTTTACAACTGACTCCCTACTAAAAATAGCCATTCTTTTTCAGAGTATCCTCTTTCAAGCTTTCAGTGAGTGGGAAAGAGCTGAGTGTGAAATTTTTAAAGGAAGCCTCTGGGAAGTCCACTGAGGCTGGAAACAATGCTCACAGCAGTGAGTTCTCAGTGTAGCAGCCTAGCAGATGCTATAATAGAGTTAATGCTGATTGTCAATCTCTATATTAACTGGGCCACAGGCAAGTCAAATGCATAGATTCCAGAAAGATTGAAAAAGATTCCTGAAACAGTACATTCTAAGGTTAGCTGAAATCTATAGAAGGAAAGCAGCTACGCATGTAGATGATCACTCTATCCTAAAAGCACAGTTTCCCACCTTGGATCACCATCTCTTTGCAAGGACAAGAGATTCTTTTCAATTTACCATAAAAAATGGCCTTGCCTGGAGTTATGTCAATATCACATCATCTGGATCTTTATAAGACAACTAGACCCAGACAGAAGGCAGCCAGAACCTGAGAGGAGCCAGCTCAGGCCCCTGTTCCTACCTTTGTTTCTTAACTAAAACTGCTAAAAGCCTGACCTTCTGGTTTCTGCCCTGCTGGCATCTACAGAAACTCTACAGAAACTCTAACCCACAAAATCCCCTCTGAGGGGATGGACTCCTGAGGCCAACCAAGGAAGATTTGTAAGGATCAGTCAGCCACAGCGATGGCTCCCCTCTCTCTTTGCCCAAACTGGTATGTAGTTTGAACCCAGGAAAACCTTAAGTTAGGATCTCTGGTGCAGGTATTCTTATCATGTTTTTACTCATGACTCTGCTTACCTTCTTAACCAATGGAGCCACCCAGGGACACCCATTGCTTACCTTCTTTACTGCTATACCCTAAGCCCTATGATGATAAAAAGGTATCTAATTTTTTTTTTGAAGTGATTGAAATACTCTGTAGTCAGACTGCTAAGGTATAAAGCTGGGTCTCTATCATTTACTGTATGACCTTGGGCAAGTGTCTAAATCTCACTAAACATGTTTTATTATCTATGAAATGGACTTTCCTAACCAGACAGTTATTGAAAGGCTGAAATAAGGTAGAGCATTTAGTGTGCTGCCTGGCACATAATAAAGATTTCATAAAATGTTAATCATCAGTGTTTTCATTCCGTCCTATTCTCCTGCTCTAATACAGTGCCAGGCACACAATAAGCCATTTGACAAACTTTTATGAATGAAATTCTGCTCAAGACCAATGTAATATTAAACATACATCATATCTTGCTTTCTTTTATTTTTTTTCTATTTGGAATTACCAATTATCACTTAAGAATTTTTTATGGTCATAGGAAGATATCAGAATCTGCAGAATCATGGGAAGAATTAGGTAGAATGAACCAAGAACAGACCCCCATAGAATATTACCCTTTTATGGCAACCTCCTTTACTTTTATTATTATTAAAGGGAATTTTATATGTGATATCATCATACCAATAACTAGTTGCCCTTTTATTAATTTCAAATAGGTGAAACCTAGAATAAGACTGGTAAACTCTATTTATTCTAAAACTATTCTTTAATTCTGGATTCACATTAATGACCACATAGCTAATTCTATCCATTTCAGCAAATATTCATTGTCTAAGATCTTCTGTCTTCCAAATATTCTACTAGGTTCCGTATTGGATAAATACTCAGAAGATAAAGGTTGCTCTTTCTGTAAATGATCACAAACTGGGTGGCTGAAAACAACAGATATTTATTTTCTCACAATTCTGGAAGCTAGAAGTCTGGAAATCCAGTTGTTGGTAGAGTTGGTTGCTTATGGAGGATCTGAGGGAGATAATCTCTTCCATGCTTCTCTCCTACCTTCCAATGGTTGTTTGCAATCCCTGGTATTCTTTGGCTTGTAGACATCACTCTCTCTGTGGTCATTTTCACATGGCATTCTGCCTGTGCCTATCTATGTCTTTACATCTTCCCTCTGTATGTGACTCTGTATCCAAACTTCCCTCCTCTTGGAAGGATGCCATTCTCTTAATCCAGTATAGCGTCATCCTAACTTGATTACTTCTGCAAAGACCCTGTTTCCAAATAAGGTCCCATTCATAGGTACCTTGACACTTGAACATATCTCTTTGGAGGACACAATCCAACCCATACTAAGTCTCCTTTAGGGTTTCAATAATAAAAGTTAACACTTATATAACACTCACCATGTATCAAGCATTGCTACAGCTCATGTTTACTCAAGTAATCCTCACTATAAGTCTATAAAGTGAATACTATTTTCATCCTATTCCATTTATGAAGTAACCTGTCCAGGGTCATACAACCTGGTTTTGATGTTTGACATCTTAAATCCTCTTCTACACTGTCTCTTACAACCTGTAGATGAAATGAGGCTGATTCAGTAATAATGATAAAAGAAGCATAAACAAAGTGTGACAGGAGACAGAGGAGGCTGATATTGCTCTGAATGGGAGCATTTGAACTAGACTTTTACTTTATATAACTCAAAGGTAAATAGATATTGCCAAATGCCAGAGGCAGTACTAATTTTTGGAGATAAAAAAATTTTATACCCAAAAAATAAAGACATAGACCTTGCACTGATAAAGCTTAGTCTAGAGTAGAATAATAAGATATAAACAAATAATAGCAATACAAAGTGTTAAGATGAATTGCAAACATATGCAGAAATTGAGTAAATGATTACAGAAAAATGGAACTTGACATTTTAGATTTCCTGCATTAATGTGTATTTTCTACCCCCTAATCATATTATAAATACCTTGAGATGATCTTCCATTTCCCTTGTATCTATTCCAAACAGGATTTTGCAATGCTTCCTGCACACAGGACACTTGGGGAAAATGCTTATTAAGGATGTTTGCTCAACCAAGGATGTAGAAAATATGATAGAGCATGAGCTGTGTTGTTCCCTAAAGACTGTGCTTCTCCCAGCTGCTTGACAACCCCAGGAGTGGTTAGTGACACCTGTGCATGCTGAGCACAGGGACACAATGTCCCTTCTCCTGGAGTTTCACATACTCAACAGAGCTCTCCAGCAAACCTATTTTCTCCGAGTGTGGCCTATGTTCCAGGAAATATGAAATGTGAGGCAGACTGTCTTGAAGCTATAAGCTTCAGATTGCAGCTCCCTCTCCTTTGCCCATACTTCTTTATCCTGCTTTGCTTTTTCCTACCTACTGGATTGTGAGTGGATTAGGAAGTTTTATGATCTATATGTTTTCTTTCCATTTTCATCAACATTTGGGTCTTCCTTCTCAACAACATGGGATATAAGACAAGTCCATTCAACATTTTTTTAAAGGATATCCTCAGCAACAAAACCTGGGAGATACTTGTTTCCATGCAAATCCACTGAACTCTATTTCTAGCCTTTCTCCTCACTTATGTCTGCTTTGCATGGTCCAGCCCTTGTACCTGGGAAGTAGGATGATGATGTTGCCCATGGGCTTCCTTGGGTTCCTGACAGGCACAACTTTGTCTGTTTTGTACCCATACCTAAGTAAGCCTCTCACAAATCAGACTATGTAAATCCCTGCAAAAGTGAAAAGATTCAGCTTCCTCTGAGCTTAATAATGTTCTTCTTCTTACAAATCTTCCAATTCTAGTCCCAACTTGCCATTTAGCTGAAGAGTTTCATACCTAAAAGCAATGACAACAACAATGATAACAAAAAAACAAGATAAACAGACAACAAAACTCTCTGCAGAAAGTGCTGTCTAAGTGACATAGCCCAGGCAAGATAGACTAAGTCTCCAGTGATTAAAAAAAAAAAAATCATGTTTCCTCCCTTCTCAATTCCCCCTTGAGTTAATTTCTATTGCTCCCTTTTTTTGGATCTTCCTTTGCCTCCTATTTATGTAATAGACCCACTGGGTAGGGACTGTGTCTAATTGTGAGCTGTTTGCACATTACAGTCCTCAGTAAACACTGTTATTAAGATTATTGCTATGATAGATCATAACAATTCAATGCGCATTCTTCTAAATTTTGAGCAGCATAAAGAGCAAGAAACATATACCCAGTCCCTTGTATATATCTAAGAGCTTTGCATAAGGATCTAAACTTAAAGGGTACATCTCTGAGCTGCACCTCTGAACCTGCAGAGATTGGAGGGTAATTATCTTGTAGCCTCAGAGGAAGGAGAACATGAGGCCATTCATTTTCCATGCAGACCGAATAAGAGCTAGGTAGAGATTAGAAAAGATTGAGAAAAGAGAAATAGTTTTAAAGTTAGTTGCTTCTGAGGCAGCAAAGACCATAGCTAGGGCTGACCCAATGGCAAAAAGCCTGTTCAAGCAATGATAAGAAAAATCATTTACTGGGCACATTAATTTCAGTTGTGGAAGCCGAGCTCTCCCTGAGTTGTCCATTGGATAAATGCTGTCAGGATATGCTGTGAGCTGTTCCAATGAGATGTAATAATTGAATTTGTTTTCATTTAATTTGGAGGGCCTTTAATTAAAAGCCAGGCTTGTGTGTGCAGAGAGATAAAGCCAGGCACATGGAGGCTGGGGGTAATTTGGGTGCTGAATGCAATAATTAATTGTAAATTCAGAGGTCAGGAGACTGGCACTATCTTTGTGAAATCAGCACAGTGAACTGGCCATCCAACTGGAATAGACTCAGGAGTGAAGGACCCACACGCTTAAGTGATTTTTTGAAACCTTAATTGCAATTACAGAGTAGCATGGAGGTTAATTTGCAAAGTTCATTAATCAGAGAAATAAATATATCAGTGACCACCCTATGAAAAACAACCTAGAAAAGTTTGGTTTTCCAGCCACAATTTCCCAAACCTTTCACTCAACATTATAGTGGTATGGAAGCCACATTGTGGCTTTGTCTTGACTACATTCATTCATCTTTGAGCTGCTAAGCAGTCTATTTCCCCCCTCTGGGTCTCAGGTCAAAACCATTCACCTGACACTTCAAAATAACACAAATATGTCTTAGAATGATGGGTCTAGAACTGAAAATAATACACAAGATAAAGACTTTCATTAGCATTCAAGAAATCAACATCTAGAATTAGTATCAGAAGACAAAGTTTCAATTAGTGCCCAATATTTATCTAAGGAATTAGGATTAGAGGGTTAACTAGAGTCATCAATCTTCAGACATAGTTGTATTTCATGATGTAAGGCAATAAAGATCTGATGCTTACATGTGAATTTGCTGCCCTGAAAAATGATATTCCATTAGATGCACATTTTGTGCTTGAGAGAGCCTGATTATGGAAATGCATCCCAGCATGCAGTGGTTGGGGAGACAGAAAAATGCTTCTTTGTAATTCTCAGTGCTGAGCATAATGACGGGATCTACATTCCCTTTGTTTCCCCATCTTTGCCAAGAATTCCCAGTGTAGGTTGCCATCTAATAGAAATGTGGACAAGGGTCTATTGCCCACCCAGATTTTAGAAGTCTACCACTTTCAGATTCTTTTTCTTTTATAACTGCTTCCTAGAGAAAGGAAATTTTACATGTCAGAGGCTTTCCTCAGAGAAGAGAAACATGAACTGTAGATCAGAGGGTGTCAACAGAATTACCTAGGGCACTTTTTAAAAAATTATGTGAGCTTTATCCTGAAACAGGACTTCAAGGGACTGAGGCTCCTGGTTAATTCTAAATTACCCTCAGCTAGGGACCACTGGAGCAGATAAACTCCAACTTCTCTTTCATATATAAAGTCACATTATTCTGAGTCCATTTCTAGGAGCCAGGTACTCACTGTGTGCCTAGCAATTTGCTGTTCTAGAATATAATCATGGAGCCTGAAGATTGGAAAGTTTATGGCATTCAGCTCTCTGGGGCTCAAATAGTCTCTATTATATCTCAGCTACACATTGCCTATTGTCTATTATGCCTTAAAGTTTTGCTAAATATTGACCAGGCCTCTTGCATAGCCCTCAACACCTGGAAAAAAATAGCCACTTGTATGTACCTGAGCAAAGAACATGAAATATTAAGACATATGTGGATTGTCAAAAAAGGCATGGTAACTCTTTAGAGCAAGGGTCTCTTTCCAGAAGAACTAATCAATACATCATGATACCCACTTCACAGATGAGGACACTGGGGCACAGAGAAATATGACAGCTTGATAGAACTCAATTCAAGGCATTGTGCCTTCAGAGTGTTAACTCTTAACTTCTGTCACAGAAGTACCATTTTTAATTCTTACTCCAGAGTTACTTTGTGGCTAAGTTGCAAGATCATAAAATCTTGACAGATGAAAATAATGATGTGATTAGAGAATTCAGAAAAATCTTTGGCATGAGGTGCTAAGAGGTTGATATTGCCAGTGAAAAAATTTAATCTATAAATTGAAATTAAAAGCACCAGGTTTCCCATTGCAGATGAAGAATTTAAAGAACAGCAACAAAATTTTCTTTAATATTAGATCTAAGCCTCGTAATGTTTATTGCCATTGAGTTTCTATTATACCATATAATACTAGATGATAGGTATTTTACACATTTTTTATCCTTATGTTTTTCTACCAATCATAAAAGATATTACCATCCTTAATTTACAGCTGGTGAAACTGAGACCTGGACAGTTGCCTGAGGCCTGATAGACAGCAGTAAGTCTGAATGTTTCCTTTGTCTATTCAAAACAAGGAATTTCAGAACAAGGAATTTAGTTCCTGGAATTAACTTCTTAATCAAACTATAATTAGGTAATAGTCAAATGAGTACTAGGCAGCACAAGACACCATACTAGGCCTGCAGGACACAGATGGAAAAACTATAAAGTGTTTGCCCTTATAGATCTTACAGTCTGGGGATTGCGGATAGACAAACACAAAACTCAGAACCATGATTAAGTCCTACAGAAACAAATACTTTATGCTATGAGAATAAACAAGTAGGACATCCATCTGTAGAATTGGGCCAGGTAATAGTCAAAGGAAAGATCACTGGAAAATAAAGAGAGAGAGGGAATAATATATCAGGTTGAAGAGATGGCATATTTAGAGCCTCAAGAACAAAAATAAGACAATAAAGGTCAGAAAACTTCACTGGTCAGATATGACTGGCACACACTTTACAACATAGAGGGAAGTGATGAAAGATGTGACTGGAGTGTTTGTTACATTACTGAGAGGTATTTCCAATTATATCACAAAGACCTAGCACAGTGCCCACCTACTGAATCAGTTCTTAAAGCCTTATTGGGTAGACATGTGGGTAAATGAATGTTAAAGTACATCAAAATTCCAACCCTATCTCCAGGTGGTGTGGCTTGATGATTGTCTAAAATTCTTTGAACATTTCTAATACTACAATCTTCTTAGGGTCCTGGTAAATTTATTTTTTGGACAAGCCTAGCTTTTGCTATGATATATGTTTGTGTCTAGTGGGAGAATAGGAAAGGAAGATGCCTCTGCACTGGGTTCTGTTTCTAGGAGCCATGCGCTCACTGTGTCTTTTTCCCCAGGTTATAATTGCTCCCTGAGAAGGGCTGCATGGCATACTTTGGTTTCTCTCTCTCCCTGGGTCTATTTTGGGAACTAGTTTAGAAGTTGCAAGGTTTTTGTTGCCTTTTTTTCCCCTTGAATGAAAGCACACGTTAAGGAAAAAAAATGTCATTCCCATCGGCTCTTTTGATGTTGCTGGGAGACAAAGCAAGCAATAGCGAGTCTCCAAATGGGCTTAAAGAAGAGATATATTTTAAATAAAACCTAAAGCAGAAAGCATCATTTGGAGATGTGTTATACATTCCGATCTTCCTTCTGCAAGGGAAGAACATTCCTGGGCCTGCAAACAAGTAATTTGGAAGAGCCACATTTAACTCGTAGAAACTATAGAATCACCCACTCCACTGACCTATGGCAAAATAGAGGTATCAGAACTAAGCATTGTCCCCAAAAGTTATGCCAACACCTTTAATTCTTTTGCCAAGCATCCTTGCATATTTTTAAATGTTTATTTATTTGCTTTTAGAGAGACAGAACAGTGGAGGAGCAGAGAGGGAGGGAGAAAGAGAATTCCAAGCAGGTTCTGCACTCCTAGTGCAAGGGTCAATCACATAAACCATGAGATCATGATCCAAGCCGAAATTAAGAGTCAGATGTTTAACCAGCTGAGCCACTCAGGTGCCTCAGCCTTCATGCTCTTTTAACTTCCTTGGTTTAAGACAAGTTGCATGCAGAAAGTAAATGCGGCAAGATGTTTTTGCAGTACTATTTAAAATTTAATCTTTCTTTATTGTTTCTTACCTGTATTTAAATAAGGCAACCAAATTTTTGCCTATTTGCCTAAGGAAGAGGTTTGCATGTTAGGCCAAACGATTCAAGGGCAACCTCTTGTCCTTTCTTTTTGAAGGCCTGAGCTCATGAAGTATCAAGAAGAGATAAGGTGTACTATTGGAAAAGAGAAAAATGGAAGCAAGAAAGGAGTCAGCAGATCTCCTCAAGCCTACCAAGAGGACAGATAGATGTCTTTGAATATCTCAGGTAGTTAAACCTGTGACTGAGAGGAGCCCCCTTACAGGAACCCATGGAATTAGATGGATATTAGAAAGGCAGTGGATGAAGGCCAGCTACACCAAAGGGGTGCCGGAGTCTAGGCAAAGACTTCATTTTGAAAGCTTAGCATGGAAGCGACTGAGCTGGTGGACTTAAGAGACCATGGGAAGTGGATGGACCTTGAGGGTGTCATGCTGAGTGAAGTAAGCCAGGCAGAGAAGGACAGAAACCATATGTTTGCACTCATAGGTCTAGCAGGAAAACAGGAGAGACCTAATGGAGAACCAGGGGGAGCAGAGGAGGGAGAGAGAGTTGGGGAGAGAGAGGGATGCAAAACTTGAGAGACTATTGAATGCTGAGAATGAA
>NC_043710.1:81175999-81220426 GCF_006229205.1 Suricata suricatta | reverse complement strand
TCATGCTGAGTGAAGTAAGCCAGGCAGAGAAGGACAGAAACCATATGTTTGCACTCATAGGTCTAGCAGGAAAACAGGAGAGACCTAATGGAGAACCAGGGGGAGCAGAGGAGGGAGAGAGAGTTGGGGAGAGAGAGGGATGCAAAACTTGAGAGACTATTGAATGCTGAGAATGAACTGAGGGTTGAAGGGGAAGGGGAGGGGGGAAAAGAGGTGGTGGTGATGGTGGAGGGCACTTAAGGGGAAGAGCACTGGGTGTTGTATGGAAAACAATTTGACAATAAAATATTATGGAAAAAAAATAAAACTGCATTCCTACACCCCCCCCAAAAACAAAAGAGACCATGGAAGACATGGATAATGCATACCTCAGTGGTATGAAGTGGAAAGTACACGTTAGGGAGGTTTTTTTTCCTGAGACTTCAGGAGACCTTTGGACAACAGAGGATGGGGTGGGGTTGAGGGCAGAGGTGGAAGGGATGGATTGAAAAAGACTGTGATTGATTTTCCTGTCAACTTGGGAGGATACAGTCTGAAACTCAGATAGCATGATTTAAAAAATAATATATTTAATTATACATGGTATTTCACATCTGAGTTTTGGGGAAAATTTCATACTCTGTGATCATTGTTTTTAAGAAATTATAAATTAAATGTGGTTTAATGAAGGAAAACACAGTAATTCTCTAAGCTTTCCTCAGAATGCATCCTCAGTCATGACAGCACGGTCCTAGAATACATCCACCTGTGGCAAGTGATCCAAGCCAACAGAGCAAAGTAGCAGCCAGTGGTGACAGGTAAGAAACCCTTGGAACATAACACAACTTACAAGGCCTAGCTGGCTCTTAGTTTAGAGGAAAATCTTCTTTACTTTGGTCTTACACCATTCCTTTCTTCTAGGTCCTATCACCTCTCAGTCTTAGAAGAACCTGGATGGCTTGTTCAGCAACTTGGAGTGCTCTCAGACATTATTTCATGCTATTCTCATAACAAACCTCACAGGTAGGTGGACAGGTATTACTATATCAATTTATTAATGAAGAAATGCTAGGCTCAGCCAGTGGAATCCAAGATATAGCTTGAACTCTTTTATTTCCCAGATTTTTCTATGCTTCTCTATAGAGAAAGATATACCTCTACCTTCAGTGTTACCTTCTTTCGTTGTCTTTAAGTAGACATCTAAGACAACGTTTATGTAAGATAAAAGTTAGTGAAGGGAAGTGTATTTTTCTCACACATCAACAATCAGAAAATGCTAATCAGCTCCTCCCTTCATTTCATCAAAGTGACTACTTATGGGCCAGGCCCTCTATATCTATCCTTTTACCACTGAATGTTTCAGGGCCCCAGGAAGAAACACATGGCACATTCAAATGGAGCATTTTTAGGTGAATAGCAAATGCACTAACTACAAAGCAAAGGTGGATTGTAAGGAAACCCCAATGTGTAAGAAATGCACACTAGAACTACTAATTGAAAGCACTGTTACCACCCCTACACTTGAAGTAGAAACAGTTACTGGAACAGTGACCTAGAAAGAAAGAATTATTGGAAATGCGCATATAAGAGGAAATATGATTTAGCCAAGGGAGGAATCAGGAGAATCAATACATAGACCTTACTCTTACTTTCCTAACTCTTGCCGATGAATTACATTGGCAGAACCAATTGAAAACCAGAGGGTAAGAGAGCATGCTGATATGGTTAATTGAGGTCAACCATTCAGGATATAGAACACTTTACAGATCGATGTGGAAGGTATCTAGCAACACCCTTTATCTTTATCTTTACCATCATGATATCGTTTCATTATATTAGGGGACCCATTGGTTTCAGAGGTTTTATTTGACAACTCTTTCCTTAAAAAGAGAAGCTATCTCATTACCAGCAGCTCAGTTTATAAGACAAAGAAATAAAACAGTACATTTAGGCTCTATCTACTCTTCACACCCCCAACAAAGTTTCCTGGTATAGTTTGCTGTTTGTGTTTGTGGTTGCTTCAGTTTCAATTTTGGAAAGGGAAGGAAATAAATGAGATTGGTGTCAAGTAGCAAGGGATAATATGCCTGGAAGAGAAATGGAGAGTCTCGGCAGCCTCTTGATTGAGTGATTACGATATACAAGACCCACCACTCTAAAACTAGTAACTTTGAATTGATTTGAAGAGTGCCAAAGGGTTATTTTTGATCAAAACTATCTCCCCACAAGGCTAAAACCCTTTCACTTATCTTGGAGAATCTGTAAGGCTTCTTGTCACTAAGATCAAGGTATGACTTGAAAGTACCATCTCTCAGGCTAATACTCACAGCCAAGCCATTGACTTTCATCAGAGATAGGGGCCTGAAAAAATGACATAGGATGGGCAAGTATGGGGAAGGACAATGGGTAGGGACAAGACAGTTATTGCTGGGGAAAATTAGAGACTATGCAGTGTTGTATAGAATTGGTAAGATGTTGCAGGGGACTTTGAAGAACTGCAGAAAGCCTGAAGACCTATTCATGGGGGCAAGAGTTGTATAAAAGGGGAATAGGAGAATACTGAAGCCAAAATTCATTTCTTCCTCATTTGACCTGAAACCCATATCAAGCAGAAAAACAACTAAATGCCTCTTTACACTTCATCACAGCATATTTATTAGATGATGGAAAACTTTAAAGGTTCCTGCTACACCTCTTCTACTTTCTCTTCCTACAACTCCAAGCCTGAGGACTTTGCCAGGATGAGGGCTAACTTTTTGCTACCAGAACTGTGCTTAATTAAACATTTTAATTAAAACCTACAAGAGTGATTGCGCCTGTCAGGGTGTGAAGGGATACTTAATAAGGCTCCTTTCATCCAGTCCAATAGGCAGCCCAAGGACATGCTGCTGGAAAGAAGCAGAGATCCCTAGGAAGAGCAAGGGAGCCAGACTGCAGTCTATGGAGGTACTTCCTCTCAAGCTGATATGAATGAACAAAAGAAGTGCTCCCTCTCCTTCTCCTATTCCCTGAGGCTATGTAAATGTATGTGTTTTCTTAGAAGTGTGGTGGCTTCAATACAGAAGAAATATAATGGTTAACACTTACTTGTGTGTGTTTTTTTTCAATAGTTCCTTATCTAAAGCCTACTTTATACAAACCACTCTGCTTCTTGCTGTGGGTATAGGCACTGGAATGAGCAACCCAACTTACCAGCATTCTGAATCATCAAGGCAAGAGGGTCAAGCCTGTAAAAGCCTCAATGGCTTTCAATAGGACCTCTCACCTTAAAACATCAATTTTTAAGAAATTCTTGGCAAGCATGACCTTCCTAGGGATTTATCAAAATCACTTTCATGACTTTTTGCATTGTGCCCCAGATTTTCAGAAACATTGATATGCTATCCTGTGGCTGGCAAAATAGTAGGGTTGAAGGGTGGGCAGAATGCATAGGGTAAATTTCCAGCATCACTACCATCATTCTGCATTCCATTATTCTTTTATCCACACACCAAACTGAGACCAATGGACTGTGGTTAGTTATAGATGTGAGTCTGAGTCCTCAAGTATGGTAATGACAGAAAAGAAAATACTAAAAACTACTGCTCTAAAATAAAGTCTGCTTTACATAAAGCCTCCAACAAGTCAATCTGGTCCTGTGAATTTAAGAATGCATCTAACCCCATAGACTTTCAGATGAAGCCAATTCTCCAGGCTTTGACAACTCCTCATGAAACCCAGTTAACAGACTGGATTCACAAATCCCTAGTACTCTGCTCTTCCCAGCCTCATCAACACAGTAGTTTGAACAGACTGTACCACTTAAAAACACTTCTCTTTCTTTCTTTTTACCCCAGGATTCTCTATAACTTCTACCCCTTGCAGACTGTGACTTCTCGACCTTGGAGATTTTGTGATTCTAGAAATGCAGACATTGGTGCTAGTCCCAGGAATGGCATCATTTGTTAAGAATGATGAGAAGAAAAATAGAAATCTCATTCCCCAACACAGGCGATTTGCTTGACCAAATCTCCTTTCCACAACTCAATTCAACTAGACAACAAAAGTTGAAATGTTCTAAGTATAGAGGGGGATGAGAACGTGCCAGTTATTTAGAACAGTGCTTCCCAGATTTTAACATACATATGAATAACCTGGAAATGTAGCTAAAATGCAGATTTTCATTCTGTAGATTTAGGGTGAGATCCAAGGTTCCACATTTTCAATCACTCTTTGAGTGGCAAGGATTTAGAGAGAGCAATCAAGATGTAGGCACCAAGAGCCAAAAGAGTGTTACAGTCAATAAGGGTTAGCCAGGATGAAGAGACAGGTCACCACCTGTCTTAGGTAAAACAATAGCCCCTTACAAATATCCATATTAAAATCCCTAGAACCCGTGAATATGTTGCCTTACATGGCAAAAGGAATTTTGCTGATTTGATTTAGTTAAATATCTTGAGATGAGGAGGTTATTCTGGATTAATCAGACAGGCTCAATATAATCACATGAATCTTTAAAATCAGAGAAACTTTCCTAGGTGAATCAGAGAAATGGCATAATGAGAAGCATTGGACAACTCCTCACAGCTCTGAGACATAGGAGCCCATGTGCAAAGACAGGAGAGAGACATCTAGGAGGTAATGGTGACCTCTGCTTGACAACCATCCAGATTCAAAAGCCTCAATCTTAAAAAATACATGGCCAAGCTTAAAACGCTAATCCAGCCAATGCTCAAATAATTAATGAAGGGGAATCTTCTAAAGCCTCTATGTAAGAACATAGACTGGCTGTACCTTAATTTTAGCCCATTGACACCCATACCAGACTCCTGACCTACAGAAATGGAAGATAATAAAATTGTGTTGTTTTAAGCCATTAAGTTTAAGGTAATTGCATTGGTAGAAAACTAATACACAATGATGCAAATAACTGCCATGTAAATATAAAAAATATAAGAAGGCTTTCCTTTATTTTCAAGATAAAAAAATTGATCTCTGATCTCCCTGCTTCTGGTCTTTTTCTATAATTGATCTACTATGCCCAGAAGCTAGAGAGAACTTTTAAAAATTTCATTGTAAACATAATAATTCCCCCCTTTATAACACTTTAATATTTTAAGCCCCTATACAGGAATAAAAGTGTATTTATAATTTGTCTGTGCTGTTACCTAATCCATCTCTACCAGTACAATCTTTTCTGTAGTCCAGCCAAACCTGACTAACGCTGACTTCCCCATGAAGAGTGTCTTGTACAGATGTCACATTCTCTGAGCACCTTCAGTGTGAATCAGGTGACTGACACACTGTTCTTAATACTATTGTTTTAGCATCTGTTGCTGTATTGTTATTGTCTCCTTGACTGTGAGTCTTTTGAGGACAGTCTCCTTTTTTTCACCTATATCTCCAATTTCTTTAACAGTATCTCAGCAAATGTTCATTGAATGATCACGTACCCTTTCATGTGACCATGACTTCAAACTGAGTTCTGTATCCCAAACTTTGTAAACAAGAGTTAGAAAGGAAAACTCTCAAAGCCCAACCCTTGTGAACTCATCTTACATTTGACCAATGGCACCAGCAGCAGCACCTCTGGGGCAGAATTCTTGATTCAGATAGGTGGCAAGGGACAAGAGGGCAGAGATAATGAAACAAAAAATTCCACCTTCAGTGATTTTATAGCCTATATTTCCTGGTGGGAGCAGTGGAGAAGGAGCAAGAGGAAGAGCACAAAGCAACAAAAGGAAGAAGAAATAAATCAAAATGTTGATTTTCTATTCCATTAAAGAGCATATGAAGTATTAAAGGCATATGTCAGCATAAAACAATATCACAATTAAGTTTTTCTGGAGATTGAGGCATAAACGAAGTGTAGTCTTATCCAGAAAATATGTATTAAGCACTTGCTAAATGTCAAATACTGCATTTGGCTCTAGATCTATAAATATACCTAAAATTGACCCCATCCATCAGGAGCTTACAGCTAGCTGGGCAACAGACCCTAGACTACAGACTGTGGTGAAATCAATATGAAAGGTAATGAGACAGGGAACAAGTTATCCTACAAGGAGGGTTGACAGAGGCATGGGAAAATCTAGGCAGACTTCTGAAAGAAGACAAAACAAGGAATTGGGGAGAAGGAGGAGTAGAAACCTGAAGAGTGTCAGAAAGTAAACAGAAACTACTACATGGGACCTGGAAGTGTCACAGAACTCCAATTGAGTATAAGTCCTAAATGCTGACCTCTAATTTCTAGTGTGTCTTTCTCATGGTTTCTCTGCAGTGAACCTCAGATTCACTTCTTCCATTCTATTTAGGAATTTATTGCTATCAGTCTTGCTCAGTGTGTTAGTCTGCTTGGTTTCCCATAACAAACAACAGACAGGGTTGGCTTGCAGATGACCACCTTCTCAGTGTCCTCACAAGATCTTTTCTCAGCCTGTACCATCTGTGTCCTAATCTCTTCTTATGAGGACACCAGGAATATGGATTATTGCCCACTCATATGATATAACTTTACTTAATTACCTCTTTAAAGACATTATCTTTAGATATAGTCACATTCTGAGGTACTGAGATTATAATTTCAAATATTAATTTGGAGGCACACAGTTTAGCTCCTAACACTCAATTTTGTTTATGTTTTAATGAAAACTCCCTTTGCAATGGCTAATTTCTTCAGACTCTTGTGAAGAACATGGACATGTTAATTTTTTTAATGGATTCTCATTATGCCCTGTTGTTGCTCAAGAACCATCAATAGCTATTTAAGATTTACTCACTTTACCTAATCTAGTACTCATGGTTCCCAAGATCCTACTTCCTCCATTAATGCCTGAATGTACTTGCCCACCAGAGAAACCTACCAGTCTCTTACATTCTACTTGATATTTTGTTTATAGTGAAGAATTTGCACATGAAAGATCTTATCAAGTATTTTTATCAGGTTGTCTAAAGTTTTATACAGAGATATCTTGTCTCCCAATTTATATCATAAACTCACATAAACAATAACTATGTCTTAAGTTTCTCTCATACTCAGCCCATAATAGATGTTCACTTATTGCCAGGTGGGTGGTTCATTCCATGGATTCATGTTGCCCTCATATTTCTAGATTGCTAAATCTAGGCACAATAAGGAAATCTAAAATATATTCCCTCTTTATTCATGTCATAATCACTGAGTATACCCCCTGTTCCAAAGATTGCAAACACAGAAAATTAAGGATGGTCTCAGCACCCAAGAAACTCACAGTCTTATAAGAAAGAGGCACACAAGGAGAACCTGGGTGGCTCAGTTGGTTAAGCATCCGACTTTGGCTCAGGTCATGATCTCATTGTTTGTGAGTTCAAGCTTCACATTGGGCTCTGTGCTGAAAGCTAGCTCAGAGCCTGGAGCCTGTCTTCAGATTCTGTGTCTCCCTCTCTCTCTGACCTTCCCCTGCTCATGCTATCTCTCTCTCTCTTTCTCTCTCTCTCTCTTTCTCTCTCTCTCTCTCAAAAACAAATAAAACATTAAGATAATTTTAAAAGAAAGAGACACATGAGAATAAATATATAGAGTGAAAAAAATGGGGTTTAAGATAAAAAGAACTAACATGTATTGGGTACTTAAAATAAGCCTGATGCTTTATTAACTATATCTAATTTAATCTTCCCTATGGCTCTAAAGACAGTATCATTATTTCCATTTTATAAACAAAGAACCTGAGATGTAAAGAGGTTTTATAATTTGCCCAAGATCACAGGCTAGCAAGTCACTGGGACCTGAATTCTAAATTCATGCCCTTGCCACTACGAATTTGGAAGAGAGACCACCAAACAAATATTCACTACATGCTATGTCTTGTATAAATCATGCTATACACATTATTTTTTTAATGCAAAAAAATGGTAACAGAAGTCCAGAAGAGGGGATAACTAATTCTTTTTCAGAGAGCCAAGGAAAGCTTTACATTTGAGTTGCTCCTTGAAAAACAAATACAATTTCTTCTCATGGAGAGGAGTGGGTAGAACATACTAGGTAGAGAAGTACTTGAATTAAGAGCATTACCTGTGGAATATGAGATCAGAGGTATGGATTAAACAGAGAAACATAGAGTTACGTGGAAAATGGCAGGAGATTAACAATAAAGACAAGAAATACTCTCAACTACCTGGCATAGCAGAGTAATAGGGTAGTCACCCATTTACTATATTGATCTGTACCAGTTTTGAAGCAGACCAAGAACAAGGCCAACATTGTTGTAGAATAACACGGGAGATCTGTGAAGGAGGGGCTATTTTAGTAATAATTTAGACTACATGATGAGGAATAAGAAGGACAAAAATTCAAGAGGTAATTCAAAAACAACTTACATAGGAATTAGTAATTGGTGATTTTGAGAGCTGAGTAAGATAGAGTCTTAGAGATTTCCATGCTTCTAGCTTGTGCAACAACAGGGTGGATGAGGGAATAAAAATCATCACTGGCAGAAAGTAGATGAATTTGTTTTTGAACATGTTGAATTTGTGAATCCTATAATTTCCAGCACAAACTAGACCTTAGGCCTGAGTCTCAGGAGAAAGTCACTGAGTTGGATGTGCTGGAACCTATTCATACTGACTTGTGAGTCAGTTGTTAAATTTTCAAAAATTTTATGAGCCAGCTGTTAAACACAGATATTATTAAAAATTAAATCATATAGACTTTCAACTAAATAATGTTTTAAAAGGCAACGAATATACAAAAGCCATAATTCCCATCATTTTACTACAGTTTTCTATTATCTGTGTTTTTAAAGTTATTTATATATATGTTCTTTATATGATAAAAACCTTATATAATGGAATGCTACTGTGCATCTTTCACAAGCCCATGATCAGTGACAGCAGGCTGGTAGCTTGAAATTGTCCATAATGAGAGTATTAAAACCATGGAAATCAGGAAATACTACAGATCAAGGCTTGATTAATTGCTTTGTTGATTGTCTAGACTTAAGATAAGTGATGAAGAAAATGTTAATAATAGAGATTAAATCTAAAAGTTTTATGTCTCCAACCATCATATTGTGAATAGCACAAAAATGGAGGAAATACCCTTTGAATATTCAGAGTATTTATTTAGTTCAGGAAAAAAGTTGCTCATTGACAAACAAAAGAAATTCTGATATACATCTTTGCTATGTCACTTTCATCTTATTCATTGTAGATGAAAATATCAACCAGCATCAATGTTGAAATTATGTTTGTACATCATAGATGGGATATGAGTATAGGAATTTGGCAAAAATGAAGTGAAATATTCTATGAAAATCAGTTGCTTATATTGAATTTATAATAAAGGGGATTATATACCCATTATTTGTAGTGCATTATGCATCCTTTATGTCAGCAAATGTTATAATAATTAATGTATGTGTATACACACACATTTCTCCTTTTTTTTTGTTAGAAAAAGAATGTTTTTAAAATTCATGCTATAAAATTCTTGGAATTTTATATTTAAGCCATGGGTAAAATCCTCTTTAGATAGCCTTTGCTGTTCCTTTCTTTTTTTGGGTCTCTGAGAAAGTAGTTGCTTTTTATTTTCCCATTAGTTCTTCATTCATAACAATAATATGTATTGTATCAATTGAATCTTTGTTTTTATTTTCGTTTCTTCCTCTGTGTGCTTCTACTTTTTTAGAACTTCCAGTGTTTTCTTTCTGGCTTCATTGGTGTTAACAACTTCTCCTAATTTAGATACATCTGCAAATGTCATTAACATGCTATTTACTCCTTCATTAACACTGAAGCATTATCATTTATCCTTATCTTTGGTAATGATCATGGGATTAAGGGTGTAGGAGCCTTAGAAAATTTTGGTTCTAATCAGCAAACTGAAAAAGGATGAATCTAGACAGGCCAAAAATTGTTCAGGGCCATGTCAGGAGCTTGGCAACTAGATTTATAAAGTAATTGAATTCAGCATTCAAGTTGAAACTTAAGATTCCCCAATCTGGTATTAGTTAAATACTACAAGAACATAGGGAGACTTCACACCAAGATAAATTTGGTATGTCCTGGTAGCCAAAACAAGTTTCTATTTATGAGTGTCCCATAAGACGTCAAGCAAAATAGTAAAAAAGGATCACAGTGGCTGATAATTGGTCTGGAAAATGAGACCTCTGAATCTGGTGAGTGTATGAGTGGGAAAAGAGATGTGTGAGCCTAGAATGCAACTAAAGTAGGATAAAACAATGACATTCGCATTTTGTCTCAAGCTCTTGCCTAATTATCTCAGGGTAAGCATGCTGTCGGGTAAATATATCAATGTTACATAAATGTTTTCCATCCTAACTCTATAATTATAATTTTCTCCAGACTCTGATGAAGAACAAACTGTTGGGAAAACATATAATGATAGTCCCTAGTCCCAAGGTGAAAAGCAATATCATCGAAGAGGCAAGGTCCATGTCCAACTGCACAAGGTTGGCCCATGTTACTGAGCATATATGAAGAAACATTATTTGCAAAATGTGGCCAGCTCAAGGATGAATTTAAAGGAATACATATAGGAAAAAATCACAAGCATCAAGTGTAGGGCCTCCAAGTTTTCTGTCTGCCTCAGGCAATGATTATCACTCTCCAGAGAGTGAACCAGCAAACAAGATTTGTATTCTAGAAGCTGGAGATTGCCATTTCCTGGTCAAAACAACTTTGGCGTCTGTCATGCTGGGCCAGACGTGAGTGGCCAAGGTGCACAAAAGATCAAAACCGTATTTTGGATTATTCAGTGCTAACTCCCCCCTTCCCAGCATTGCTGAGGCAAATCTGGGTGTTTCTTTTGATATTCATTTGACTCTGTTTACCTGGTAACTGACCTAGGTCAGCTGCTTTGTTTTCCCACCTTGAAACGTATATAAAAGATAGTTTTCTGAATAAAGCTCTCTCTTTTGCCTGATTGGAAAACCTTGAGTTCTGTCTTTACTCTCTGCGTCTCCCTCTCCTGCCCCCTTTTTCTCTCCCTCCCTCAGGAGAAGGACCGCGACGATTCTCCGCCCAGCCAGTTGGGGTGGAGGAAACAGGTACCACCGAAGCCTGGAAAGAGCGGCCCGGGCCCGCGGGTTAGGACAATCAAGGTGGAGAACAAAATGCCTGAGAACCGTAAGGAGAAGTGAAGACTTGATTGTGTCTGTTGCCCACCAGTTGTTCTTGTTGGAGCTCAGAGATAAAACTAAAATTACCATTTTTATAGTTATCTACACACTTTGATTGTTTTTTTTCTTCCTCTGTCTTCACACAAACTGTTTCAAACTATAGAGATGGGTTTGTTGATTCAGCTACTTTATGTTACATAGAAAGACAATTTGAGAACTAGGAGTTTGAACCTCAATAACCATTGAATGTAAGAGCCCAGTTATTCACTCTTACTTTATTCCTCTTAGATCTAAATGAACCGTTTATTTATTGAAACTTACCTTCCTTCTTCTGGGTTAGGAGTAACTAAGAGAAACATCCTAGCACACAGACCACAGCAATGACAACAGCCCTTAATGCTCTAGATAGCAATTGATTTTGAGTCTTCCACCTGAGTCCCTAGGCACCGTGGAGCAGACACAAGTCATCCTCACTGTAATCTGTCTGAATTGCTACCCCACAAAAACTGTGAGAAATAATACTTATTATTGGTTTAAGCGTCAAACATTGGGTGTAGTTTCTAGGCAGCAACTGATATGTAACACAGCTCTAGTTAACTGAAGATATACGATATCTGCAGCATGATTGACTGGAGTAAATTAGGCAGAGGACTACATTTTCATAATTGACTAAAAACATAAGACAGTTATTTCTAATTATATAGGAAGCTCACATGAACCTGGACCACAAAACAAAATATAGGACCTTCACAATAAATTATATGTAATTATGTGGTGGTCACCATGCCCTCCCCTCACATGATCCAAGGAAACCACATCCTGGATTCCATATTAGTCATTCCCTTGATTTCCTTTTTTATATATGATTATAAGACAAATGATACTATAAAACTTGGAATTTACTTTTTTTACTTGATATTTATTGCTAAAATTCATCCATGTTTTGTACTATACTTGTTTAGATTGCTGTACAATATTACATAGCTATTACATAGAAGAAACAACAGTTTGCTTCACCACTCTCCTGATGATAGCCATTTTAGTTGTTTACAGCTTTTGTTGGAACAGTGCTATTGTGAACAGTGCTATTCTGAACATTTTTAAACATTTCCTTTAGTACACATATGCCTGAGTTTTGCTTGGATAGAAACTAAGGGATAGAATTACTAGGTCAACTCAACAGTGTCCTTATAGAAATGTTTTCTATGTCTTAAAAAAAATACTTCCCGTGTCTTGGGTTTTTCCCTTATTATTTTCATTACTTTTTTTTCCCTCTTCTTTTTTTGGTGGGTGGTTATGTTTAAATGAAGTTGCTTTTGCAACACCAAAGACTTAATCATCCATTTCCTATATAAAAGGTAGCTACTTTTTTCATGGACCTCAAGTATATTGTAGTATAGAGGTGGAATTTAAGGAAAGGTATTAAGCAGGCTGTGTTGTAGCTTATGGGCAAGTAATAAATTGTATCATGTATCTTGAATGCATCATAGATAAGCTGCTATATAATGATTGCCACTTCAGATAGCTGTGAAATTAGGTGATTAACTAGTTGTTACTTAACCTCCTAATTTCTGTACAAGTCTAATTACATGAAATAGAAGTTGGGGTTCTGATTTTTTACTTTGCTTATCCATTTGGAGTGTCATTGTAACTACTGTATTGTAAATGATGGAAAATAATTGCATATGTTAAAAAATAGTGTTATATTCTAAAATAAA
Organism: Suricata suricatta; assembly: GCF_006229205.1. Lineage (NCBI taxonomy): Eukaryota > Metazoa > Chordata > Mammalia > Carnivora > Herpestidae > Suricata > Suricata suricatta. The sequence continues at coordinate 81,207,633 of NC_043710.1, read as the reverse complement.
AAAAATACTTCCCTGCGGTTCAAAATGTTTTCACGCATGTTTTCTACAAACAGTTCTGAAGTTTTACTTTTTATATATTGAACTGCTTAGTCACTCTGCAGTTGATTTTTGTTTTACTATGTGAGGTTGGAATCTAATTTTACTTTCTTTTTACTTTGTTTGTTTTTTGAGAGACAGTGAGAGAGAGAGAGAGAAACACAGAAGAGAAGGACAAAGGGAGAAAGAGAGAGAATCCTAAGTAGTCTCTGTGCTCAGCACCTGATGTAAGATTGATCCCACAACCCTGGGATCATGACCTGAACCAAAATCAAGAATCAGACACTAAGCCAAATGAGTCACCTAGGAGCCCCTAATTTCACATTGTTTCTTATCAATATTAATTTTAATTTAAAAAATTTTAATGTATTGACACAACAATTCCGTCTTATATCAAAGTTCCATGTATGCATGGTCTATTCTTGGACTTTCTATTTAATTCTGTCAGTACTGTACTGTCTTAATTGTCACACTTTTATAATACATTTTTTTTAAATAAATGATACTGTGTGGGGCAAGTCTTTCATCATAGTTCATCTCTTCAATTATATTACTTTTCAAACATACATATTTTTAGAAAAATCTCCTACTGACATTTTAATGGAATTGTATTCAATCCAGGTGAGTTTGAGAATAGATACTACATACTATTGCCTTTTTACCCATAGATATGATATATTTTCCAATTATTTAGATTTTCTTTAATATTTCTAAATAAAGCTTATAATTTTTTTCATAGAGATCTTGTACAATCTTTGATAAATTTGTTTGTAGGTACTTGCCATTCTCTGATACTATTGTAAATGATATATTCTTTTTAACATATTCTAGGTTTTAGTCACTGGTGAACAAAAGAGTAACTGACTTTGTGTATTTTATTTTTATATCCAACTACTTTTCCAATTCTCCCCACTTACAATAATTCACTATTGATTACTTTGTTTTTTTCAATATAAATGATTATATCACCTCCAAATAAGGACACTTTTATTTCCTCCTTTCTAAAGTATATGCCTCTAATTTACTCTTGTTTCACTGTACTAGCAAAGCAGTCAATACAATATTACATATATGTGTTATTAGTCACTTTGTGATCCCATCTCAGGTTTAAACTAAATGCCTCTAACATTTTCTATTTACAATCATGTTTGTTCTGGTCTTTTTGTTTATTTGTTATATATTATAGACATTCATTCTAATGGTTAACACTATGCGTCAATTTGGCTGGGCCAAAATGTGCCCAGATATTTGGTCAAATATTATTCTGAATGTTACTGTGAGTGTGTTTTAGATGACATTAACAATTAAATAAGTGGTTTTGAGTAAAGCAGATTGCCCTCCATAGGTGGGTAGGCCTCATCCAATCAGTTGAAGACCTGAATAGAAGACAAAGACCAGCATCCATCCTCTAAGAGAGAATTCTCCAGCAGACTGCTACTGAACTTATTTGCAACATCAGTTCTTTCTGGTTCTCCAGAGTGCCAGCCTACCCTACAGATTTTGGCCTCCCCAGCCTCCATAATCTCATAAGTCAATTCCTTATAAGAAATATGTTTCTATATATACACATTTTATTGGTACTATTTCTCTGCAAAACTCATACTAACACACACTTTACCTGGTTTTAGAAGTTCTTATATACTCTTAATTTCCTAATGGTATTTTTTTCTTAATTAACAATTACTAAATTGTATTAAACACAATTGTATATGTCTACTGAGATATTATATATGATTTTCTTTTTGTTTTTTTAATATATTTTATGCAATCACATCTTTTAATCCAAATTATATTATGGACTTTTTAAAATAATAAACAATTTTTGAATATCTAGGATAAACAAAATTTGATCATAGATAGTATGATTTATTTTATTAATTTTTTTGAGAGAGCGTGAGGGTGTGGGAGAGGCCGAGGGAGAGGCCGAGGGAGAGAGAGAATCTTAAGCAGGCCCCATGTGCAGTGCAGAGCCTAATACAGGGCTCAAGAGTTGGAAGCTTAACTGACTGAGCCCCCCAGGCACCCCTGTATGATTTTTTAAAAGTACATCAATTACGCAATATACAGCTTACAAATTTTGCTTCTCTATTCAAGAATAAAATGAAGCCATAGTTTTCCTTTTTGTACATTTTTAAGGAAACATGTTTTACTTTTTTAAAAGTATAGTTTTTGTAACAGAGTAATGCTGTCCTTTTAAAATGTGCTGCGAAGTATTTCATTTATTTTGTATTTTTGGAAAAGCTTATGTGAAATTGGAATAACTTTTTTCATAAGTTATTAGTAGAATTTGTCCACACAACTATATAGGCATACTATTTATTTTTTGACAAAATTCTTAACCTCTTTCTCATTTTTTTTTACTAGTTATAATAGTTACTGATTCCTTTGGAATGAATTTTAGTATGATATGCTTTTTTAGGAATTTGTCTATTTTGTCAAAGTTTTCAACAAGTCCAGTCCAGAATTGTTATGATTCTTTCACCTTTTTGTTATGTTTATTTATTTTTGAGAGAGAGAGAGAGAGAGAGAGCACATGAGCACATGAGTGGGGGAGGGACAGAGTAAAAAAGAGGGACAGACAATCTGAAGCACGTTCTGTACTGACAGCAGTGGGACTTGAACTCACGAACTGTCAGATCATGACCTGAGTAGAAGTCATTTAAATGTAAACTGGTGCAGCCGCTCTGGAAAACAGTGTGGAGGTTCCTCAAAAAACTATCCATAGAACTCCTTTATGACCCAGCCATAGCACTGCTAAGTATTTACCCTAGGGATACAGAAGTGCTGATGGATAGGGGCACATGTACCCCAATGTTCATAGCAGCACTGTCAATAATAGCCAAATCAGGGAAAGAGCCTAAATGTCCATCACCTGATGAATGGATCTAGAAGATGTGGTATACATACATAATGGAGTCGTACATGGCAATGAGAAAGAATGAAATATGGTGATTTATAGCAAAATGGATGGACCTCAAGGGTGTCATGCTAAGTGAAATAAGTCAGGTGGAGAAGGACAGATATCCTATGTTTGCACTCATAGGTCTAACAGGAGAACAGGAGAAACCTAATGGAGGACCATGGGGAGGGGAAGGGGGAAAGAGAGTTGGGGAGAGAGAGGGACGCAAAACCTGAGAGACTATTGAATACTGAAAACTAACTGAGGGTTGAACAGGAAGGGGGAGGGGGAGAAAGAGTTGGTGGTAATGGAGGAGGGCACTTGTGGGGAAGAGCACTGGGTGTTATATGGAAACCAATTTGACAATAAACTATTTAAAAAAAAAGAAGTCATTCAACCAACTGAGCCACCCTGGTACCCCAATTCTTTCATCTTTTAAATCTTTATTTTATTTATGTCCTCCACATTCATAATAGTATATATTTTTATCTTTTCCTTTATCTTTTGATTATTTTTGCCAGAAGTTTATCTATTTTAACAGTATTTGCATTTTAAAGAATAACTTTTACTCTGTTGATCTCAATTTTAACATATTTTTCTATTCCCTTTTTTTCTACACTTCTGTTTATTAACTCTCTTTTCTTTAGGCTTCTTCTATCATTCTTTTTTAAATTTCTGAGCTAAAAATTTTGCTCATTATTTCTGACAATTTCTTTCTTTGTGTTAGAAATATTAAAGATTATACATTTTTGCTAATCTTACAAGTGTTTCTATAGCACACATTTATTATTTAGTTGTATGTATTATTTAATGTTTTTCATAATTTCCTTCATAATATATGACATTTATCAGAATTTTTAAATTTCTACATATATGCAGATTAAATTTCTTTTTGTTATTAACTTCTAAATTAATGATGTTGTAGTAAAAGATCATGGTCTGTATTATTACTATTATTTAGATTTTTTTATTGAGATTGTTGTTATTGAGATCTGGTAAGGCTTTTTATTTATGAACAAATATATGCTTTTTTTATACATGCTTGATAAAAATTTGTCATTTCTATTTACTGGGTGTAGAATTCTCTATAAGACCACTAGATCAATCTTCCTTATATTGTTTTCTTTTCTTTACCCTGGGTGTTTGAGCTATCAATTATCAAGAGATATGTGTTGATATCTCCAAATATGGCAATGGATTTTATTTGTAGTTTTATCAGTTTCTTTTGCCTGTACTTTGTGCTTAAAACCATTATATTGTCACAGGAAGTTGATCATGTAGTTGATCATGAACATATAATGGTCTATTCCATCTCACTATTAATTATTTTTTGTATTAACCTCATAACACTTTTATTTGGTTAGTATTTCCCTAATTTGTTTGTTTTTCATCTTTTTATTTTTCACTTTTTCATGTCCTTATGTTTTGAGTGTATCTCTTGTAAGGAATATATTTTGCCTGCAGTACTTGCCATCCAGTTAGTCAATGTTTATCTTCAAATATGAAATTAGTCCATTTATACTTATTATAATCCTTGATTTGTTTCTATCATTTTAATTTGTTTTCTTTTTCTATATTTCTACTTCTTATTCTTACTTCTTTTTATTTTGAGACTTGTAAGACTAGACCTGATAAGTCTAGAACTTCCTTTTCCCTTTTCTCCAACTCCTATCATACTGACATTATCTATATCAGTGTAGTCTAAATAAATTGTAATTTAAGCTACAAATGCAATTCATATGTAAAATTTTAAATTTTCTAGCAGATACCTAAAAGAAAGTTGAAAAAGATGAATTAATTTTTATTATTTAGCCCAATGTATCAAAATATCATTTCAAATTGCAATTAATATAAAAATACTGATTTTTTATGCTTTTTTATTAAAACAATTTGAAATCTTGTGTATATTTTAAACTCACAGTAATTTTAATTCAGAATGGCTACATTTCACATAGCTAGCAGCTGTCATATTAGTACATATCTAGATTAATTCCTTTTTTACTTCACTATTTCAAAATGCAATTAAAAACCTTACCAAAGTATTTGATCCTCTTTATTTTTTTATAGCTTTTGTGACAACTGCCAGAATTGTCTTCTTTTTTATTTGAATAGTTTATAAAATCTATTTTAATCCAATCGATTGTGAGATCCTAACAAAGTATATTTTTATCATATCCTTATATTTTGGTGAAAATCTGACTATACAGATGCTTCTGGTTTTAAACTTGTCTTCTTGTATCCAGTGTTACTATTGAAGAATCTTTTATTTATTTGATTTTTATTCTTTTTTCTCTGTAAGTTTTTGGAATTTTCTCTCACTTTAATGTTTTATATTTCTATGAGTGTATTGTTCCTTCTCTTTCTCCTTTGGTATTCCTTAAATGCTTTCTATCTATAATCTTTTATTTTAAATTTTAGAAATCTGTTATTTTAAATATTCTCTCATCTCTATTTTAAAAATTGTTTTTCTTTTTCTTTTTTTCACGCATGCAAAAGCAAAGGGTTTTATTAGGAGTTTAGGCTGGTTGGGGCCTAAACTCAGGCTCAAAGACTTTACCAATGCAGCAGATCCATGCTGAGAGCCCCAAACAAAGGCCGGGTAGGGTTTTTATGAGTTTTGGGAAGGGGGAGTTACAGGAAATTGTGATATAGGTACAGTGATCCAATTATTATTATACAATATTATTGACAGCAGGTTTAACCATTCACATTGCCTACTTTTGGCAGGACCCAATCACAACATTTAGAGTATTGACCAATCAAAGAGTGGGCCCAGGACTATGTAGGGTGTGACTAGTCTTAGTCTCCATCTTTAGGCCTGCCCTTAGAAATGTTAAAGGTGTTAGCTGACCTTTCCTGATTGGGCGTTACAAGGGTGGTCCCTCTTGCCTTGGGCAATGTGCGCCCTTCTATTGTTTCCTGGAGTCAGTTTCAGACCTGCATCCTTACATTCCCCCCTCTGTCTTGTAACTGACCCAATCCTGGGTCAGCTATGTTACCATTGCTCTGGTTTAAGGCTACATGCTCTTAAGACCATTAAAAGAATAGTATTAACCAATTTTGGTTTTGGCTCCTCGTTCTTATCCTCTCTTGTGGTGGCTGCGAACCACAGCTAGACTATCCTGTACAATTCCTGAACTACTGGCATAGAAGTAACATTGTTCCCCTAAAGCCTGGCCTAGCCCTTCTTGGTGTAAGGGGAATTTTTTACCCTGTAAAGGGTATAGGGAAGGAGAGATTATCCAATTTCTGCCAGTCTCCATGGTTAATTTGGTAAGGGTCTCTTTCAGGGTTTTTATTATCTAGTGCTGCCTGGTAAGAATGACAGCCAATTTGTCCTTGAATTTATATGCCCAAGGACAAAAATTGTTTTTCTAATATCTTTATTTTCCAGATACTACTTTGACTATATTCTTCATACTTCTTGGCTTTTCTTTTATATACTGCATTATTTGTCTTTCCTTTTTCCATATTGGGGATTTGTTTACTGTGGTCCTGCAAAGATTTAATTGACTCCACAGCTATTTATTCCTCTGTTTGTTTTTAAAATATGACTAATACATCATTCATACTTAATATTTTCCTTGTTCTTTTTATTTTTTCTTGTTCCTATTTCAAATTGTTCATCTCTTTTTTTGTTTGTTTTTCAAATTAATTTTAAGTTTTTGGTTTAGCTGTTCTAGTATCTTTGTTTCTGATGGAATGTATAATCTGGTATGTATATTTCTTTTGAAATAGTCATGTTTCTCAAATATCTTTAAGCAAATTTTCCTCTGAGGGACTCCCAGGCAAATCTCACTATAAAGACCATACTTTAGGGGTGCCTGGGTGGCTCAGTCAAATAAGTATCTCACTCTTGATTTCAGCTGAGGTCGTGACCTCAGAATTGTGAGATTGAGCCCCTCTATTGCTAGTGCTTGCTATCTTTTCTCTCTCAAAAGAAAAGAAAAGAAAAGAAAGGAAGAATGAAAGAGAGAAAGAAAGAAAGAAAGAAAGAAAGAAAGAAAGAAAGAAAGAAAGAAGAAAGAAGGAAAGAGAGAAAAGAAAGAAAGACCATACTTTAGCCTCAGCCTCAAAGGCTCTGGGGGCAAGAGGAAGTGGAAACTAGGAACCAGGGAAGTGGTCAGCTATTCACCCCATGACAAGACAACTCTTGATTCAGAATCTCATCCTTTGTACTGAAGGGATTGTAGGAGAGGGGATGGGTTAAATGGGTAAGGGACATTAAGGAATCTACTCCTGAAATCATTGTTGCACTATATGCTAACTTGGATTTAAATTTTTAAAAAATAAATAAAAATTTTTAAAAAGAAAAAAAAAGAATCTCATCATTTGTCTTGAAGAAGTAGCATTAAATGTACAAACTGCTTAGATTATAATGCATAAGTTTGGGGGTGGGGCTGGGTATTATTGTAACTCCCTAAGAGAAAAAAAATCTTTAATTCTTCAGTGATTTTATACCTGAGAACCCCTGTAACAAGGATCTGCATTGTGAGTGTGTTGTGGGAATCACTTTTAGGCACAAAGACATGGAGTAAATGGAATAAACATACTTCTTTAATTCTTTTTCCATTTTCTCCTCCCAAAGGCACACCAGGTTGCACTTTTCTCGGATCAAGACATTATACATGTACACACTGCATCAAATATGTGTCCCATCTATTTATCATTGCCTGGGGACTGATCTTGGGAGAGGAAACCTGCAACCATGTTAGATTAGGGACTTGTTAGCAACAACTAATTTGCTTGTAATAATTAAAATGTCACCAGCAGCCTCAAACATATAGAAACACGTCCCAGATCATTTCACATTTCCAGTACACACAATAATTTGAGAATAACAAGTAACTGTATATTTATAATCTTTTTGTATTACAAAATTTAAAAAAAGTCTTTTTGAATCAGAAAGTATTCTCAAGCCCACTGATTCTATTTCAGATTCGATGCAAAAGAAATCAGAGGGCTAAAAAATGAAAATCATGTGAATGGCTGGTGGTAGAGTTGGAACGTTAACAAAGGCCTTTGATAGATTGCCATATAATGACAGAATGTGTACAAAATACCTTCCTTTTTACTTCCTTCTTCATTGCTCCATCCAAAGATCTTTTATTCTTTTTTTACTTCATTTAGAATTCAAGTTTTACCCTCAAATATGTACTCCAGAATTAAGAAATGGGTTTATATCTGCCTTTCATAATCTTATAAACATTCATCTTCTCTCAGTATTTATTTTTCCATTTGAAAAAAATTGTATCTTTTTCTTCAACACCCAATCATCCCCCTGATCATTTTAATTGCTTCATTCTGGTGTTTTTCTACCTTATTTATTTTCTTCATTTCAGCAATTAGAATTTTAGGTAGGGAAAATAAACTTCTGATGGACATTCAGCTAACATTCAGCATCTGTCAGCCATTTGGGCTGCAGCTGCATATAAATGATAGTGGATCATAACTCCAAGTTTCCCTATGTGACAATTGACCCTAAGCATTCAGCTTATATTGAATTTGTAGGTAAATTGTTTAAATTCTTTGGATTCTATTACCCTCCAGGCAACAAAGAGTCATCGAAGTCCCAATGTGGAGAAAAGAATCACTAATGAGAAATCCTCAAGAAACTTCAATTCCTTTTAAAAACGTAGATCTGATAAGGGTGATAGGAACAGAGAAATAAGCACATTTGCTGAGTAATTTGTGTAATTTTTAATGTTATTTGTCACTGGAGGGCATTGAGTTAAGAGTGTTTCTGATAGCAAAAGTCATATTCTATGATGTGCTGATGTGTATTAACACAGGTAACAGCCATTGTCCAGAACCATTTTGAACCCAAACCAACACTCCATTTCTAGAGTGTTTTTCACTTAGACTTTCCTGGCTTTACTGCATCATTTGTTGTATAAACAGATAGACAAACACCTTTTCTCTTTGGAAGGCACTGAGACCTCCCTTTCCACTATATTATTTTTATTTTTATTTTTTAAATAGTATCTATTTTCTGATAAAAAACAATGCTTATTATTTTTTAATGTTTGTTTTTGAGAGAGAGAGCATGAGCAGGAGAGGGGCAGAGAGAGGTGGGGGGGGGGGGCAGAGGATCTGAAGCAGGCTTTGTGCTGAAAGTAGAGAGCCTCATGTGGAGCTTGAACTCATGAATTGTGAGATCATGACCTAAGCTCAAGTCAGACACTTAAGTGACTGAGACACCGAGGTGCCCTAACAGTATTTATTTTAAATATTTATATAAAATACAGAAAACTAAAAAAAAAAAAAAGAGGACAGAATCTATTCTCTTGTAACCCTCAAATAGGTCTCATCTAGTTTGGAGAGAATCTCCCACATCATTGCCGAAAAGCACAATTTGTCCTGGTTATGCACAGCTTCCCTTCCTGTGTCTAAATCATCATCTATATTCTGTCTGCCTATTTGAGATCACTTTGTTTACTTTACATTTTATGTTCTAAGATTATGATGATAAACATATTTGCTCACATCTTTTGTCCATGTCTTTCCTGATTTTGAATAACTAGTTCCAAAGAGTAAAACTATTCATTCGAAGATTATTTTAAGGACTTTGATACATATTGCTAAATTAATGAGAAGCTTCATTAAACTTTACCAAACAATGTGTGTATCTGCTGTGAAGGCAGCCATATGCCACAAACAGTAAAATCTAATAGAAATAATCCGTACCATAATATCCCCAGTAAACTGAAACTGTCTACTGCCACGCAGCTTACTGGCAACAGAAGATGACATTAATGTTACATAGTTAGAAAGTAGCCTCACGAACTCTTATCTCAGCATATAATAACTTTACCTACAACTTCTATACTTACAGCCCTTCCCTACTTGATCACTGGAGGTCTATTCTAATATTTCCAGTGGCCTCCGCACATTGTCACCTGGAGTAGGGGGCGTTATTAGTACCCTAAGACAATATGTCCCAAACTAGGTCACTTTCCTCCTTTCCTTTTGTCTTCATGTTTTTTTATTATGAAAATGTTCTCCCCATAGACAGAAATAAAAAGAATAGTAAAATAAACATTAATATACCTATTTCCTGGATTCAGCTATTTTAAATATATTTTCATCTTTAATTCAGCTATCTTTTCCACAACATTGCATTTTACTGCTTCCCTATGCAATTCCTTAAAAAAATAAAATAAAATAAAACCTTTACCCTACATCACTACAATTATTTTTCTTTCAAAGTTTTTCTTTCTTTGACAACATGCTAAGCATTTCCATTAATTTGTGCTGAAAAGTTCAGCATGGATGTGAGCTCCTCCCACACTTTTTGTTCTTCCTACCCAACTCTCCATTCATGATCATAAACGTATGTACAAATGTATTTATTTTCCACATTATAGATTCCACTTCCTCAATGCACTGTCCATGCACTGCTTGCCTCATCACTACTAAGGGCAGCTTGGGATCTGCTGCACTTGCCTCCCAGGTCAGCCTTCAGTTACACTCTGACCAGACGAGAGTTCAGTGCTGATAAAATATTCCACATCTCCCTAGAACCACACCAGGAGCAAAAGTTTTTTTTTTTTTTTTTAGTTTATTATTTATTTATTTTATTTTATTATTTTCTTTTCTTTTTACTAGACCATCAGCTCTACCAACTGTCCACAAAAATTCCTATTAAGATACTAGAAGAAAAAGAAAGAAGAAAGAAACATATCCCTCATTATGGAAATGGGAGGGTGACTCCCACATACTGTAGTGTTGAAGAAGCCTACAAATCAAACAGTGAAATTGTCATTAATGGATGCAAGAGGAACGAGGAAGCCACACATTCTCCCCTGCTCCAGGGACCCACAGCCCGCAGCAGCCTGGAAACCATGTGAAGCAGCCACAGTGTTCCTACCACATTCTGTGCAGAAAATGCTGTTACCAGAGAAGAAACAAAGAGTGAGAGGAGCAGGAATGCTTAGAGGGACTCTTAGATGTGTGTGCTGTCACATCAGATGTAGGAAGGGGTAGGGTCCCAAAATCAGAAAGTGCTGGAGGCTGATTTTCACTCTTTCCCAAAAGGAGAGGCAAAAAGCAGGGTTAGAAATATTAGGAAACACTTGGGTGGCTCAGTTAGTTAAGCGTCAGACTTTGGTTCAGATCATAATCTCATTGTTTATGAGTTGGAGCCCCATGTCAGGGGGGCTCTGCACTGACAACGTGGATCTTGTTTGGGATTCTTTCTTTCCCTCTCTCTCTATGCCCCTCCCACCCTTACTCTTTTTATCTCTCAAAATAAATAAATACACTTAAAATATTACAATCAGTGAAAGAAGAATTCAATTTGTAAGGCAACTACATATAGGCTGCATAGTACAGGAAACATAAGTACATTCTTACAAAAAACTGAATTTTGATGACTGTGTATGCAAAAAATAGAAGAATCAATATATAAAGTGAAACAGATAAACAGTCGGCAGTGTGAGGCAAAATTGGCAAAAATATTATTGCAGAACATTGTAACACCTTAAGACATAAAATAGCCCCTAACCAAATAGAGAATATGATCATATAATTCCAGAAGTTGAAATAATGTCATTTTCTTCATTGAAATTAGAAAAGCACCTTATTTTTTTAAAGAGAGACAGACAAAATCCCAAGCAGGCTCCACACTGTCAATGCAGAGCCCGACAAGGGGCCTGATCCCATGGAGGATGAGATCATGACCTAAGCCTAAATCAAGAGTCAGACACTTAACTGACTCATCCAGATGCCCCAAAAAGCCCCTTATTTTGAGGTAACCATGGGCCATTACAAAACTTAATCTATTAGATCACAAAAATAAATCTACTAGACCACCAATAAATCCCAGTAGCAAAAATTACATGAGCCACATTCACAGACCACACTAAAATAAGAAAATAAGGACAATCATTTTAACAAATGAACAAAAGCTTAACCAATGGGAAATTAAAAATCACTCTCTTCAATAAATATAATATCTAAAGCAAACAAAATTGAAGCCAGGTTTTTGAAAGATTAAAAAAGAACTGATGTCAAAACTTATCAAAATATTGGCTTACAGATCTAAAATGCTTTATTCTTAGAAAGGAAAATTTAATTAATAAGGTGAGCCTCTTGAAAAACTATTAAGAAAAAAGGAGAAAAAAGAAAAAAAGAGCAGAGCTAGGAAATGAGACTCGGCTAGAACAACAAATTTAGACAATATTTTTTTAACTATAAGAAAATGCTATGTACAATTCCACAGTTATAATTTAAAAATTCAGTTGAAATAGACTATTAGAAAAGCAAAAACTTCCAAGATTTCCATCAAAAGCAGTAGAACATTGGGATCCTAGGTGGCTCAGTTGGTTAAATATCTGACTCTTGATCTTAACTCAGGTCATGATCTCATGGTTCACAGGATCAAGCTCCATGTCAGGCTCTGTATTGACAGCATGGACCTTGCTTGGGATTCTCTCTCTCTCTCTGCCCCATCCCACTCACATTCTCTCGCTCTCTGTCTCTCTCTCTTAAAATAACTAAACTTTTTTAAAAAGCAGTAGAACATTGAAATATAGCAATAACCATAGAAAAAAATCATTAATTAACCAAAAGTGTTGTGGGGCTTTGAGACCAGGTAGTTTTGAACAATAAATCCTGTCAAATTTCTTAGAAGCAGATAATCACCATAGAAATATTTATGGATTTATATATGTATATATGTGTGTGTGTGTGTGTGTGTGTGTTTGTATGTGAACACACACAGACCCTGCTTTCTATCTGAAGTATGGAATAAGACAGACTGCTTTTCAGCTTGTTTTATAAATAACCTAACATAGATTCCAACAAATTACAAAAGATTGCACAAACATGAAAATATAGACTAGAGACACCTGTGGATATGGATGCGAAGTCTTCATTAAATATTAATGAGTTAAATTCCACAGAATGTTTTTAAAAACACTCGTGACATCACTGCTATTGTTTATTATTGAGAAATCTACTCATCAGATCAATAGGTAATATTAAATCAATTGATGTAAATGCAATGCACAAGATGAGCTTCTCAATTGTTCCTTATTTTTTCAAAAAAGCCTTTGGCAAAACAAGAATGTAAAGATATTTACTTAACATGAAAGATAGGCATCTTAAACCGATAGTCATCAGCAAGGGGCACCTGGGTGGCTAAGTTAGTTGAGCATTGACTTTTGGTCTTGATCTCACAGTTTTGTGAGTTTGAGCCCGGTGCCTCGCTCTGCGCTGGCAGTAAGGAGCCTGCTTGGGATCCTCTCTCTCTCCCTCTCTCTGTCCCTCCCCCACTTGTGTTGTCTGTCTTTCTCAAAATAAATAAATAAACTCTAAAAGAAAGTTTGGGCCACTGAAAAGGTATTAAAAAAATAGTCACCAGCAGACTTGAGAATGACAAGAAGAAGAAAATGAACAGGTCTGTTATCACTGCAATTATTCAACATCTTTATAGAAGATGCCAAGGCATTACAGCATGAGACAAAATATGAGGCAGAGAAGAGACAGAAATATCATTATGTCTACTTAGAAAACCCAAGAGAATAAATTGAAAATCTACTGCAACTAATAAGATAGTTGAACTATGTTGTTGGATACAAATTTGAAAAAACATTCATCCAGAAATACCGTTTGAAAATACCTAATGGAAGAAAGTAGCAACAATAAAAATGTATCGGGGGGAAAACATTGACTAAAACAAATAACTTAAGAAATACATAAGAACCATAAAATATGTGGAATTATAAAATTTTGATACCAAAAAGAAAATGGATCTGAATAAATCTGGGAGCATATCACATTCCTGGAAAGGGAGAATGAATAATGTAAAAACATTAATTCTTTCCAAATGAATGTGTATGTATGATGAAATTCCAATAAAAAACTCAACTTGATTTTTCTTCTTTTAGAACATGACAAAGTATTTTTAAGGTTAAGCTGGCATAAAGCTAAGAATAACTAAGAGAATTTTGTAAAAGAACAATAATAAAGAAGATTTGCCTCACTAGGCATTAAGTACATTTTACAAAATCACAATGATTAAATCAGATTTACAGATTCAATCATTGACAGAAAGGTCAGTGAAGGAGATGAAGTTTGCTAAGAATTAAACTCTAATACATATGACAATGTTGACGAGGGTAACAACAATGTTCCAAAAAGGGAATGGTGTTGTGGCGAGAGATTGAAATTTAAACAGGATGATGAGAAAGAGATCACAGAATAGGGAAATACAGCAAAGATTTCGAGAAGATGAGTTAGTGAAGAGTGGCCAACCCCTATATCTTGGGAGAGAGCCTTTAGAAGTAAACAGCAACTGCAAAGCCTCAGAGCTTGGGAATAAGCCTGATTTGTTAAGGAAGAAATAAGAAACCAAGCCACCCCTCCTCCTAGAGTTAGCAAGGCAGAGGAGTAGTAGAAAATGGGGCTCGAGAGGCACTAGGATTTTAATTTTCACTCCAAGTGAGACGGCAAGCCATTGGAAGGGGCAGGAGGACGGAAGCATGTCATGACCTGATTTTCATTTTTAAATTACTACTCCAGCTGCTTTGTCAATAAACTGTAAAGAAATAAGAGGGACATTGGGAAGATCAGTTGAAGGCTGTTGCAATGATCCAACCAAGATATGATGAACAAAATAGCAGTGAAGATGCTAAGGGCAACTTTGGGAAAGGTACCATAAGCAGAGTTTACTGAAGGAGTAAAAGTGAAGTCTGAAGAGAGAGAGGTCAAAGGTAACTCTAAAGCATCTGGCTTGAGCACTGGAAGGATGCAGTTTCCACTAGCTAAGTTGGGATAACCTCACTGACAGCAGTTTGGAGAAAAAAGGTCAGGAGTTTGCACCCACTAAGAAATATTGAGAAACTTATTGTATGTACACTAGAATTCAGGGAGGGAGGGAATATCCAGGTTACTGGTATAAATCTTGGAATTATAATATATAGATTTTATTTGAAACCATGTGTCTAGATGAAATCATAATGACAGGAGTATGGAGAAAGAAGTCCATGGACTGAGATCTAGGGCCTATCAACATTAAGCATTGAGATCATGAGCAGGAATGAACAAAAAAGACAGAGAAGTAATGGTCAGTGAGGTAGGAGGTTGTGGTGGTGAATGTGTTGCCAGAAGAGACTGTGATCAAATATGCACATGCCACTGATTGATCAACTTCATGAACATTAGAAATTGACCAGCTGATCTCATTGGTGACTCTGATAAGAGGTGATTGGGTGGAAAGGTGAGATCTAACAGCCAACTCTCAGTAGACACAATGAGAGTTTATGAGCTTTGCTTTAAGGAGGAACAGAGAAGTAGGGAATAAGATGGATTTACTAGTAGAATTAAACATTAGGGGAAATAGAACTAAAATAGATCTTCACATTAGCGCATACTACAAATAATATTGCAGATGTCTTAAAATAATAAAACATTAGAACACTTATAACACAATATACGTGAATAACAATGTAATATTGCATCCCTAGTCTGCCATACTCCTAAAAAATGAGAAGCATTTCCTATACTTTTTACATCGAGTATACATTATCTTTGAAATTACGTGGGAATATACTATCCATTTTCTACATGTAAGCTCCCTACACCCTCACCTACATGTCTTTGTTCATCCTGTTCTGCTAATTAAAATGTCTCCCTCCTTGATACATTTCTAAGTGTTAACTTAGAAGTACTCAAAGTCCAAGACAAATGCTGCCTCCTCCATGAAGCATTCCTTAATATTTCTTGCAGCTCTGAATTTAGAGTTTTATCTGTACCTTTCCTTTGGAAATTTATCCTTTTCTCTCTTGTGTTGATTATCTAAATGTAGTAGACATTGTTCATTTGTGATTAGAGAAGCTAGGACTTTGATCATTGGCAAAGCTTTCAAAGTGTCATTATTGATATTATGCTTTAGTATCAATTCCCAAATTTGAATATAATACTCCAAGGCCATTGTTAGAAGTGATTCCAGTAGCTCCTAAGAGCAGCTGGGAAGGCCCTGGGTATCCATGTCCCAGTTAATCTATGTTTATTTCCATATACATGCTAATAAGATGACAAAACTTTGATTCTTTCAAGGGGGTAAAAACAACCAGCTTCCTAATAAGAAAATTATTTTCTACTCTTGGTAATGAAGATGATGAGAAAATGAGGAAATCCAATCAAGTGATGGCTATGGCCAGAAAATAGATTTTTTAAAATAAATTTAAGATTTCAAAAGATTCAGTTTCTGCAGTTGCTCAGACATGAATGATTCCACCACACGCTCTATGTGGAAACTGAGAAAAGTAATCCATGAAACTATTTTAGCAAATGCTGTGGATAGTGCCAAAACTGCTCAAGTGAGAGATATGTGGTATGGAGTTTATGTTAATGGTAAAATTTATTTTAATGGCTTTATAAATTACTTGAGTCCTTTATTTATAGAATCGTTAAGGGTCTAAAGGGGTCACTTAAATTTTTCAGTTATATTTTATTACATTTTATGTAGGAAATTATATGCAATAGTAAGATTTATGAATACGGGGATTCTAAAACATCTCAGGGTGTATCCCTTATGAATGTCAAGTATTTTATGAATGTTTATTACATTCTAGGCAGCATTTAACTCCTCTCCCTCATTTTACCTAACAGTGCTTTCCCCCAAAGTAACCACCTGCAGTATTTTCTGAAAGAAAGAAGGAAAGAAGAGAAAAAAATGAAGGAAAAATGGAAGCTGTTCTCATTTTTATGTTGTTTCTCCACATTCTTGCATTTCTCCTTAGGTGAGTTTACTTAAGTAATGTCAGAATAAGTGAGGAATATAGAGTCTTCCTACAGTTTCCATTTGTGGAATTGTAACAAATAAATAACATTCTCATTCATTATTAATAGGCTTTCTAGAGATCAAAAAGTGGATTTCAATTTCCAATGAATAATTCTACAGCAATTATTCACAGTTTAAATAAAAGAAAAGGCATTTTATGTGGAGGATACAAACAGTGGATAATTAAAATTAAGTAACTGATTTTCATAAATAATGAGGGTGGGAAATTATCTCTGTCTTCATTTGCAAAGCTTCATTTCCAGTTCAGCCCCTGTGAAGAGGATTAACCACCTCCACTCTCCATGGGTGGGAGAGGACAGCCATTATGCATACTACACAGTTTTGTTACAAAAGCGTATAAGAAGGAGCTTAATTTCAGCTGCTCACATTTGAAAACAAAGCCTTAAGCCTGTATGGTTCTTTTTAAAAATTCTAATTAAGAGCTATAAATAACATTTTCCAAAATGTACATGCACACTCATATACACACTCACTTGTACAACCACATACAAACATATACACAAAATACCTAATTGAAAATTGAGTAGTAGATGTACCTTAGAACTGGCAACAAACTGTTCATTTCTTTTCACTAAAAGGAAACCTAACATTGCAGCAAGAACAATAACAGAATGGTCCATTGCTTATATTGTCATTTTCAAAAGAAGAAATACAGAAAATAAATAAGAAAGGACTAGGATCAGTTAGTTACATTAAATGAATGCAAAAGAGGATACGTTTTGACAATTCTATTTAATTTCCTTCTGACTCAGAACAAAGCAAGGTAGAATACAGTGAGGCAGTGGGTGGGATGTTTCATGGCCATTTTTTGTCCTTTGCTCCCCTACCTCCAAGACTTTTCATTGGATAGAATTCCCCTATCCTAAAAGAAGTCTGGACAGGCATTATAGTTAAAGTCATATTTCCCATATTGAATGACTTAACAATTTCACTCAATTCACTTTTCCCTTGAAAGGGATGAGGTCTATGAAGCTCATGAATATTATCTCAAATTCTATCACTGTGCAGGAAGAGCTCCCACACTCGTGTGTGAGCACCAGGACACAGTATGTTTGGTAGAGGGATACTTGTGAAGATGAGAGCATACAATTAGAGAACATGGACTCAGGGCCCAGTCCCTTACTAGCTGTATGACCTTGAAAGAGTTACTAAAATGTTCAGTTTTGTTAGGTAGAGAGTGAAAATAATAATAGAACCGAACTCACATGATTCCTCTGCAGAGCCAGTGTAATAGTTTACATGAAAACCTTGTATGACTAAATGGTCCTAAATCCTTTCCCTTGTTGTCACCCAGCAGTGTTTTGTAATGCTTTCCTATTTTGCCTCATTAATACAGACTCATGGCTTTATTTCTTTTCACATAAGTCTAATGATTATTCATGTTTTTAACACACCTCTTTAATTTATAAGATGTTTTATTTCTCCAACAGTAAATCAATATTTATATACTGTTAACTGTATATATGTATATATAACTGTATGTGTTGTGTATATTATATATTATGTTGCATAATGACCAGGGCACAGATAATAGCATGTTACATATCAGCCAAGCCTAATACTGCCATGAGATAGATATGGGGAATTATGCAGCGTGCATTATTTGCCACACACAAAAAGAGCCATGATCAATAATGTCTGTAGGGGCTGTGATGAGATAAAGAGCAAAAGCCACTTCTACCTACTCTCTGGACATCCCCTTTCAGCTTCATCCTGGAAAATCAACAGGTATTAGAGTCCACAATGTAAATGACTCAATATCATGCACACTTGGGAAATTGTGGGTCCATCTATAGAGAAATCCCATGGGAGATAAATAGTGCCTGGTATATATTTCCTATGGAGGTCTATCACCCCTCAACAAAGTGATTTCTTTCTTCTTCCTTTTTCAAATATCTAAGATAACAAAATAGATCACTTAGCATTTGTTAAATATACCATGCACTTCAAAACCTCTTAACTATTCACTCTTGTCTGGAATACCTTCATATTCCCCACTTCTGACACTAACCCACATTGTCTGGCTGCAAACTTCCACTTACCCTTAAAGAAACAACTGAAAAATCATCTTATCTATGAAAGTTACCCACATCTTCCCTAATGGAAGATTTAGTCACTCTATCACCTGTTTATCCATGACTCTGTTTCCATTATGACACACTTTTGGAAGTATACACCAAGTGAGCTTGATTCTAGAGAAAAAATATCCAAATTTTACACATTCTTTTAAGACCCATTCTCCTCCCCAGGAAGGTGTCAGTCACATAACACATACCCAGTAAATATTGATGAATGGATAAAGGAAAGACACTCTACTCTGAATGAGTTAGAAAATCTAAGCCTTTGCTCCTCAGAGGAAGACCATCTCAAACAGATAAAACAAAAGTTTGATCAAGAAGATAAGCCTGAACCATATGGGTTTTCTCTTTAACCCATCTCAAATCCTATGGAGTAACAAGAAACATATGAGTGGACTGGGGGGAGAAAGCCCATTAGAGTACAGAGAAACAAGAGTTGTAACAGTGAACGACAGATTTTGATGATCCTCTAATCAATACAAAGCAGATAGAATCAGCTTTACCAAAAAAGTAAAATCTGGTAAAACAAGAGTCCAAAAGTACATGGTCATGAAAAGAAGACTTGTGGAATAAAATATGTGAGGAGTTCCGATCACATAGTTTATTGAAAATTTTGTTCAGAGGATGATATAAGATATGTGCATAAAGTCACTAAGGCTGTCGGTCTCTCCATGTATGTCTTACACCTCCACTTGACCAAGTGAGCAGATCTCCCTGATATTTGTACTATTGAAAAGCAGTTTGTATGAACATTGAAAAATTGAGACCTAGGGTATGGGTTGTCCCAGGATGAGAGGTACTTGTATCCAATGTCAAATCTACGTTCCATATTACCCTCAAAAGCACAGCATTAGACTTCTCCCACAGTCACATGAACTAGAACAGTCAAGAAAACCTAGCACCAGACAGAAGAGGAGAAGCTACTCTCAACTTCAGATTAAAAGGAAAACACACAAAATCAGGACTCAGGGACCATTTGAAGAAAACCAACACACATTTTTTAAAAAGTACCTGAGAACAGAGATGAAGATTTTAAATTACACTAATGTCCTTAGAGTTACTTTAGAAAATGTGAAATCTTTAAACAGAACCAACTAGATCTTAGAACAAAACAAATATGATCTTTAAAGTAAAATAAATACTAAAACATATAATTGAAATAAGTCAGTAAGTTGGAAAATCAAGCCAAGGGTTTCTCCTAGAAAACATCATAAATAAGAAAAAAATAAGTAGAAAGCATAAGAGAATTTAAGGGACAATAAGAAGAATTCTGGAAATGAAGGATGAACAGGAATACCAACATCACTAAAATTTACTTAGAGGTTTATAATAGCTCTTTTTAATTTTTTTTTCATTTTATAGAAAGAGAGAGAGAGGAAGGGCAGGAGAAGGACAGAGAATGAAAGAGAGAGAGAGAGAGAGAGAGAGAGAGAGAGAGAGAGAGAGAATCTTAAGTAGGCTTGTGGAACCAAATGCAGGGTCCAGGCAGGGATTGACACAGGGCCCTATGTGGGATTCAATCCTGCAACTCTGGGAACATGACCTGAGCTGAAATCAAATGTCAGAGGCACAACTGACTGAGCCACTGAGGTGCCCCCTGAATAAACACCTAGCTTTTCTGATTGAGAAGATTTAGCTTGTGCCAAAAGGATGCATTTTAATAGTCCTACAACATCGTGGTGAAATGTCAGAACCTTATACATAAAGAAAAATCTTAAATAAGTTCTATGGTGAAAATAATTGATTACTTACAAAGATCATGGGAATTAAATTCACATCCGATTTCTCTCAACACTGGATGCTAAATGAAAATGGACCCCATGTCGTTACTCAGAAACCAGACTTTATACCCTGTCAAACTTAGATTCAGGTATGGAGAAAAAAATATATATTTTGAGCCTGCAAAGACTTGGGTTATATTTTGCCATAATATTTTGCCAAAATATTTTGCCACCTGCAAATACTTCTGAAAAAAATTGATGAAAGGATAAGCCAATACAATAAAAAACATAACCAAGAAAAAGGATATCAGAAAGAATAATGATCAAAGAAAACACTAAAAGTTATAGTTAGGTTAAATAACTGTTGATGCTTGATGTTTTAAAAATGTATAAAATAACCATCTGGAACTAAAATCGCAGATGTTCTCAACATGGAATCTGCCAGAGAGGGTAGTGGGAAGTGTAAGAATACTAAAATTTTTATTCTTATATAAGAGGAAGATATAAGTACTAAGCTATTGACAGATTGTTAAAAATATGTGTGATACTAGAAAAATAGAAATGTATAAATTTAAATAGAAAAATATAAATTTCAAATTACTAGGGAGTAAATTTAATGTGATTATATTATATATATATATATAACATATATAATCAATCCAGCAAAGGACAATATAGAAAGAAACAAAAACATAGTAAAATCAAAGTATATTAACAATCATAAAAAATGTACATTTTAAACTGAAAAAAAATAGCTACATGGAGACTACAATAGGCCCACTGAAATTAAAAGACAGATTTTTTTTAAAGGTGTAAAAATATTTACTAGGTAAATGACAATAAAATTATTATAAAATGATATAGTGTAGCCAACTGACATCAAAAAGTGGAATACAGTAGAAAATGTTTAATAGGATAAATGAATACCCAGAATTAATAAAACACATAACCCAATAAGATGAATTAGTCATGAATTTTTACCCATCTAACCGCAAAACTAAATATGTGCGAGTATGTGTGTGTGTGTGTGTGTGTGTGTGTGTGTGTGTACAGCAAAATTTGATCAACACACAAGGAGAAACTAAAAAATCCTCAAACACACAAGGAACTTTAACCAGACTCTTTCAATAACTGTTGATAGACTAGAAATGAAAGAGGAATGGACCCAGGGCAGGAGAGAAGACAAAGGAAGAGAGAGAAAAGGGAGAGATCAAGGGCAGGAGAGAGGGAGAAAGAATATGTTCTAGGAAAGATAACTTATTCCAGTCAGTTGAGAAGATTCAGAAAACTGAATAAACAAATAATAGTAGAAAAAATGTCTATGACTTTCTCAAAAGTTTCCAATCGTTTGGTATCTTCTAACAAACAAAAATAAAGACAAATCACAAAAACCACTCTGGGGTGAGTTTATAAAAACATTCCAGTTGTTTCAGAAGGTAGGAAATTCCTATGAGGCCAGCCTAACTCTGATACCAAAACCAAGCAAAAACTACAAAGAAGAAATCAAAGGAGTAATTTTATTTCTCTAAGACTCCTAAAGAAAATATGAGCCAATTAAATTCACTTATGAGTTAACAGACTACTATATCATGACAAGCCAAGTTTAACTCTGGAATACCAAAATGGTTTAATATCAGAAAAGCTATTAATATCCTAAGGTATGATAATAGATTTAAGAGAAACCCAATAAAACATCTTAATAAAAACTGAAAAGCATCTGATAGCATCTAACAGCCATGTTTGAGCAAACAAACATTTTGGCAAGCTGCAAATAGATGGGAATGTCTTCAATGTTGCAAAGGCTTTTTACAGAAGTCTATGGCAACTATATATAAGATGACTCACTAACAGCATCCCTTTTAGAGTTGAGGGCAGAGCGAGAGCTTCTTTTCAACATTACACTGCAGGCCTCGCCATGAAAATGTCAAAGTAAATATGTAAATGGTATAAAGTGCATAAGGCAGCTACAAAACTGTCACAATTTTCTACAGTATGATCTTCCACCTCTAAAAGAATCGACAAACTCTACAGACAAAAACTATTAGAATAAGAAAGTCCCATAAGATGACAGACACATCATCATGTAGAAAAATCAATAACAATCTTATATGTTAGCATATGGCATAAACTAGAAAATGTAAGTTTTAAAATTCTTGATTATATTCACAACCATACACCCCCACATACACACACACGCGTGCACACACACACACACACACAATTAAAACATTTTGAGGGGAAAATGTCCAAGAATAGCATGGAAGTTTTGAAAAGAAAAAGTTAGATGTCAATTGTTCTATCAATTTACTACATGTAGTATTAAAAGAACTATTGTAGTAAAAAGAGTTGGACTATTAATTTTAAAAAATAGTACAGAATTTGAGAATTGAGAAACAGCTCCATAGATATACAAGCACTTATTTTATGATAATGCATAAAGGTGTCATTTCAAGTAGGTATAGAAAAGATGTACTCTCCATGCAATTAATTGTTTCTAAGAAAATAAATAAAAGCAGAACTTTTTTATGTTATATGCAAATAATAAATTTCAGAATTTCAAAAAGATTAAGGAATTAAATCTTAAGTATATATGCCTTTATGATTTTTTCCTAAAATTCTTGGTTGAGGGTGTTTTCCTGAGTAGACAGTAAGAGCATAAGTCACAGTTAGTTAAGTCAGAGCAGATTTGATGAAAATACAAATTGTAATTTCTAAACTTTATAAAATAATATGGCAACATTACAGGACATATGAATTGATGTGAAAAATATTTTCTGCATAAAATCAGACAATAGTTTAATATTTAATATCATACATATATGGGTGTGTATATAATATACTTTCAAAGTTTTAAGAAAAAGTTAAAGCACCTATTAGAACACCAATTATGTTAAAAAGTAATTCTTATAAGATTTTTCATATATAAATATATAAAGCCCTACTAGAATCAATAAAATGCTAATAATAATAATAATAGGTATGCCTAACATTTGTGCTTTAATAATAATGCTAACAATAATAAGTATACCTAATGTGGTGGAATGTTTGCCATGGCCTGCCACTCTGTGGGTTTGGCCTGTGCAGATTACAGAAGCAGGGAGGGTGTGTGCCCCACTATAAAGAGAGGAAAAGAGGGTGTGGAAGACTGAAAGAGCTTGCCCACAGCACAGTTAGTTGTGAGATAGTTTGAACTTGAACCAAGCCAATCTGGCTCACAAACTGGCTCACTACTCTGCCATGTTTTTTTTTTTCTTCTGTTCATCAAATTGGTATAAGTCTTTTTAAAAGATTGGTAATGTTCAGTATTAGGGATGAGGGAAAACTTTTATTCTCAAACATTCTTGGTGGAGGTATATATTGATAAAGCCTTTTTGAAGAGTAGTGTGGCAGACTCTTTAAAAGCATTTTAAAGTGTACTATTTGACCCAAGAATTCCACTTTCAGGAAGTTGTCATTAAGAAATACTTGCCATATGCAAAAAATGTTTGAAATAGAATGTTATGGCAGCAACAGTTGTAGGGTTAGAAACTCAGAACCAACATACCTGTCAGTAAATAGGAGTCTGGTGAAACAATTTAGGGACTGTCTCTATACAATAAATTAGCATTCAACCTCTAATAAGAATGAAGTAGAACTGATAGGAAATGATTGCAAACTTATTGACCTATTGTTCCCTGAATAAAGCAAATTTCAAAAACAAATCCATTCAGATTTTTATTTTTTAATAATAGTTTATTGTCAAATTGGTTTCCATATAACACCCAGTGCTTCTCCCCACAAGTGCCCCCCACCATGACCATCACCCCCTCCCTCTCTCCCCCTCCCCCTTCAGTCCATGGTTCCTTTTTAGGGGAAAGAGAGCGGGGGAGAGTGAGGGACACAGATCAAGGGAGACTACTGAACATTCAGATTTTCAAAAATAAGAACGGAAGGAAGGAAGGGGAAGGAGGGAGGGAAGGATGGAGAAAAAGAGGGAGCGAAGGGGGAAAAGGAGGGGTGTGTGTGTGTGTGTGTGTGTGTGTGTGTGTGTGTGTGTGTGTGTAATTGCTTAGAAAATGAACTAAAAAGACACACACCAAGCAGTTTTCAATGAGAAGGTGTTCATGTCATGAAAACAACAACAAGAATACAAAGAAAAATAAATAATGGAAAGTGATGGAATTGAAACTAAAGCCATAGAAAATACAAACAATAAGGTAAATATCTTGGGCAGCATATTATTGACATAAATCACCCCAATTCAGGGTGTTGCATGTATCACCCCAATTCAGGGTTATGGTAAGGATCCACAAAATCTGCAACATAAATACGATCTATCGCACTAGAGGTTCAGGATTAACTATTTAAGAAAAAGAGCCCAAATTAAACTATTATACAAACTTTACAGCATCTTTCTGTTTTAGGAGAGAGACGGCTTCTGTGCTTAGTGTTTTTTATGTCATGCCAAATCATTTTGCTAAGATCTGGTGGCAATTCAGCCTGGAGTGTTCAGATTCCTTCTCTTTTACCAACATGAAGCTGCATCCTTAACACAAGATTGATCTTGAATTAACTCCACAGACAGATGCAGAGGTAGCTGTGGCGGAAATGACTTTAGATTTCTATTCTCTTTTCCTTGTTAAAACATGCACAGCATTGCTCATTACAGTTAATCAGACTCACAACACTTCATCCTGGGTGAAAATAATAGGCCCCATTGTACATTAGTAACCAGGTTACACTGCCTTTCATTGCTGCGGTTAACACCTATTATTTCCTCCCGGCACCAATATTCTGAATCAGGATCATTCAGCTCTGAAGTGGGTTAAGTGTTGTGTGTGCAGCACTTCTTTTGTGAGAAGCAGGAGTTCAAGGTTGCTGAGCGTCCGTCCCAGTTGATGAGCTGCCTGCAAAAGCATCAGTGTGAATGTCCACAGCAGGCACCTTGTATGTAGAAAGGAAGCCTTGGGTGTCTTATTAACATGTTGCTACTGTTCAACATGTTTGGGACCCAGAAGAACAGAAGAAACACAGCACTCAGTTACCAGTTCTCCTGTTTGCAGGGGGAACTGGTGGGCATGAGGCAGACACCAAACCTCTTCTATACACTTCCGTGTGCTTCAAGTAGCGGCAGCAGACGGGAGCACAGCAAGCAGGCGGAACCCTTCCTCCTGCTGTCCCCAAGCATGCACAAGAAGAGGAGTAGAGAATAGAATATGCAGAATGTAATATGTTTTTAGAGAGTGAAATCAATATACTCATCTCTTGGTGGCACAGGAAAAAAATAGTTTTCCTTCTCTCAACAAGTGTAAAGCTATCAGAATATAATTTTCAAAAAGTTAAACATGCCTCTCTACAAATATTCAGTGAACACATGTCAAAATTTTATTTAAGTCATTAATGGGAGAAGCAGAAAAATGGTAAGCTAGTTCAAAGAGGACTTGAGGGACTGAGTTAGTCATATGTAGGCTCTGAAAAAAATGCTAGATAAGATTTCTAAATTACATACAACTGGTTAAAATCCTGCAAAGTAATAAAACTGTAACTTCTAAGGCTATCTCTTCTTGCTTTGGACAAGAATAATTTCTACTGATATCAGTTTTATAAATGCTAATATTTACCCCCACAGATGGATAAAATATCCTAATCAATAATAAGTAGTAGATCAAACAAAGACTCATCCCCCTAGAGAGCTAGATAAACTTTGGGCAGCCTAATAGGTGATGTTCAGGCATGACATTGAAAAAACATTATTATCCCTTTGCGTATTTCTAAATTCAGGACTGTTTTTCTTACACAGTTGTGTTCATGAGAGTCTTTGGGTGATGAAGAGAGATTACTCTATGCATCTATAGAATTACAACATGCCTAAATTTTTGTGTCTCCCCAAGATTCCTAAGTTGAAGCATTAATTCCTGATGTGATGATATTTGTAGGTGGGTCTTTGGGAGATAATTAGCTTTAGATGAGTTTATGAGGGTGGGTCCCCCAAAATAGGATTAAGGCTCCTATAAGAAGAGATATGAAAAAGATCTTTCTTTCTCTCTCTCTCTCTCTCCCTCTCTCTGTCTCCCTTTCTCCATGGGACCATGTAAAAATAACAGCAAAAAGATGGCCATCTGTAAACCAGAAAGAGCTTCATCAGACACTGAATCTGCTGGTACCTTGGGATCTTGACTTCCTAGCCTCCAGAACTGTGAGAAGTAAATGTTTGTTGCTTAAGTCACTTACTCTATGACATTTGTAATAGCAGCTGAAGCAGACTAAAACATAGTAAGAAAAGATCATGATGAGACCAAGAGATCATGATGTTCAATGTTTTCTCCCTAAACATGTGTCAGCCAAGTGACAAGAAGTCAGTATTGTATAAGCATTAAGGGCAAAAGCTTAGAACTCTGTAGACCTGGGTTATATCTGCATTCTGCCATTTTTCAGCTAAGTATATCTAAGTCCCAATTTTCTCATCTATAAATGGAAAAAATAACACCTGTCTCAAAGAACAGAACTGAGGAGTATATGAAATGATCCAAACAAAGTGTTTCTCCTAGACTAGTACTTACTAACTAGTTTTTACAAATGTTGCAGTAGTTGTTATACCTTGCAACCAAGTCCTCTCATAATTCATAGTCTGGGTAATGTGCTCAAATGTAATTTAAATTGGATTCAACTTGGGTAACGGAGGGAAACTCACAAACAATAATTTTGCAAAGTATAACTTAGCTCTTGGCTAAAAGGTTGTCCTGGACCTGGATTTACATGCATTCTGGGGTAGATTTTTAAATTTTTTTTAATGATTAATTTTGAGAGAGACAGACAGAAAGAACATGAGTGGGGAAGGGGCAGAGAGAGAGAGAGAGAGAGAGAGAGAGAGAGAGAGAGAGAGAATCCCAGGCAGGCTCCAGGTTCTGAGCTGTCAGCACAGAGCCTGACAAGGGACTCAAATCCATGAGCCATGAGATCATGACCTGAGTGGAAGTCAGATGCTTAACTGACTGAGCTACCCAGGCATCCCATTTGGGTAGATTTTAAACAGTTTGGATTTAGGATTATAGCCTTACAGTTCTTTCTCTGAGGAGAAAAGGAGAAGGGAGAAACCAAACAGTTAAATGTAATGTTGGTACAAAATATAAACTTGATGAGGAGAATGGAAAGATGGAGTTGAATGAGAAGAGTAAGGTGAAACTCCCAAGACTGTTTGAAAAGTAAGATATGGCTTTATCTTAGTGGTACATCTGATTTTATGATCTAAAAGGAAACTGAAAATATCTATTCAACCTACCACACAAGATGGTATAAAGATAAAAGAAATAAAGAGAGGAAAGCTATAAAAGTATGTTCTGCTCATTCAGCTAATAGGATTCTTCCCTTTTTACCCTGCTTACTGGGTCAGTGGGAGGCCAGAACACTCAGGCATTCCACTCTGGGCTACACAATAGCTGAGATTTAAACATCTCTTTGACAAGAACAAGCACCTGCAATCTCCCTTCAGCCCTTTTATAATCAATTTTCTGGGTAAGATAGCAATGGATACAGTCTAAAGACTTTGTTAGTTTGCATCAATGGCTTCTATTGGACAGTTAGATATGTGCAGGTTTTTAAAAATACTCTTGTTATATATTTTTAAACAATTATTTGAAGTATAAATTATAAATTGTACAACTATCACCATAATTTTCAAACACTTTCAGTACTCGAAAAGATCTCATGTTCCCAGTTGTTGTTACTCCCCATTTCCACCCCCAGCTACAGGCAACCCTGCAACTTTTCTCAATAGAGATGCCTTTTCTGGACATTATATAAAAATGGACTCATACATTTTGTCATTTGTGTCAGGTGCCTCTTTTTTTTTTTTAAAGTAATCTCTACACCCGATGTGGGACTCAAACTCAGGACTCCAGGATAAAGAGTCACATGCTCTACCAACTGAGCTAGTCAGAGGCCCCTCTGGTGCCTTCTATATAGCATGATTTTTTTCAAGAGTTATTTATGAATTGTATCATTTATCTTGACTGTATCATAGATAAGCTCCTATATAACGAACGATTGCCACGTCAGATAGCTGTGAAATTAGATGATTAACTAGTTGTTACTTAACCTTCTAATTTCTGTATAAGTCTAATTACATGAAATAGAAGTTGGTGTTTTGATTTTTTACTTTGCTTTTCTGTTTGGAGTGTCATTGTAACTACTGTATTGTAAATGATGGGAAATAATTGCATATGTTAAAAAAATAAATTGTGTTATATTAAAAAAATAAACTGAAAAAAAAGAAAAAAAGTTATTTATGTTTCCATAGTTTGTTCCTTTTTTATTTTTGAATAGTGTGTTGTATGTAATACAAACATTCTCCTTGTCTATTCATCTGTTGATGGACACTTACATTGTTTCTAATTTTTGTTTATAATAAATAATGCTTCTATTAATTTCTGTGTACAAGACTTTTTATGGGCATGTATTTTCACTTCTTTTGGATAAAACCTAGGAGTGGAATTGCTGGAGCATACGGTAAGTTGATGTCGAAATTTTTATTAAACTGCCAAGCTCTTTTTCAAAATAGCCACAACATTTCACATTCCCATCAGCAATGTATGAAAATTCCAATCTTTCTACATCCTGCCAATGTTGTTATTATCTTTTTTTTATTGAAATGGTATCTCATTGCATTTTCTTAATGTTTACTTATTTATTTTGAGAGAGAGTGCTTGTGTGTATGGGGGAGGAGTAGAGAGTGAGGGAGAGTGAAATCCAAAGCAAGCCCCATGCTATCAACACGGAGCCTGACATGGGGCTTGAAATTATGATCTGAGACAAAATCAAGAGTCAGATGCTTAACTGACTGAGCCACCCAAGCTCCCCTCTCATTGGGTTTTTAATATGCATTTTTAATGAATAATAATGTTAAGCATCTTTGCAGGTGCTTCTGTGCCATTTAAATATTTTCTTAAGAGAAAAACTAATTGTCTATTTTAAATTGGGTTGTTGGTCTTCTTATATTGACTTCTAAGTGTTCTTTATATACTCTGAGTACCAGTCCTTTACTGGATATAGCATTTGTAAATATTGTCTCCCTAATGGTGGCTTGTGTTTTCATTTTCTTAATGGTGTCTTTAGAAACTTAAAAGTTTTAAATTTTGAAAAGTCCAATTTATTATTCTTTCCTTTTGTGAATTGTATTTTTGGTATCATATCTACAAACTCTTTTCCTAACCCATGTTCATGAAGATTTTCTTCTATGTTTTATACTCATTTTATAATTTTAACTCTTACATTTAGGTCTACAGTTTATTTTTCACTAATATTTGTGATCAAAATTAATCTTTTTTGCAAGTAGATATATAATAGTCCTAGCACCATTTGTTGAAAAGATTATCTGTTACTCATTAAACTACCTTGGCACCTTTACTGATGATGAATAAAATACTATAAGGATTTTTTTCTGGATTCTATATTCTGATTGATTATTACTATTACTTGTAGACATGAGCTATATGTCTAAGGTTGCACAAGCACTACTACCTTTGTTGTTTATTGCAGAGTTTTTCAGTGTTTTTAGCCATACATCTTGAATATCACCATCTAGAGATCCAAAAATATATAAAGTAATGTTTGTAACCTGCACTTTGTATACATAATCCATAATATAAAGATGGTCACTATGAATATTCTGTCAAATTTGTAAAACATTAACATAAAATATAATACTATTGATGATTGTATTAATAATAAAAGCCACCTTGGAGCCTATGCATTTGATGAATTTACAGGATTAAAACTACATGTGTGGATAATTAACTATTTGCTTGTTATCATGTAAAATTCATCTGTAAAGACCTTGTTTCTAAATAAGGTAACATTGTGAGATTCCACATGGATATGAATTTGTTGTGGAAGGGGACATTCAACCTAGTCCAGGCCAGTGATGATAATCCCATTGTCCCTGCCTATGAATTATCTAACAGAGAGCACATGACTCACTTTTAGCCAGTGAGACTAAAAAGGCTATCTACTGGAAGACGGGGAAAATGTGTTCTATTTGATTATTAAAAAAAGCACAGGCATAACTTTTATACCTTCTTATATCTGAATGTTTTCACAAGAAGATGTAATACTATGAGTTGAGGCAATCATCTGTGAGTATGAAGGGAAAGTCAGGAGCAGTGCAGTGTGGCTGATAGAAGTCTTTTCAAGATGGAGATGCTGAATTAATCAGTTTGCAATTTTCCAACTTTGGGATTCTTGTTAGGAGAAACAAGAGAAAGGAATTTCTGTTAGTAATAAAACCCCCCTACTGATCAAGCCACTGAATTTAGGTTTACTATTACTTGCAGTCAAATCATCATAACTATTACACAAAACTTTATCAGAAGATAACAACTGGAAGCCAGAGCAGCTCAGGAAGCTGTTGATCTGCCCTCCAGTATTAGAAGAGGAATCAGTGCAAATTCATTTTCTTTTCAAATTTTCTCATTTTGACACTGACTTGCTGAGCACAAAGTTTATAACCAACCTTTCAAATTTAATGCTGGGACATAATATGGAGACTGAGCAGAAAGCATTGGAATACCCAGTGGGAATGGCAACAGGAAAATAAAATAGGAATTATATTTTAAAAAGAAAGAGATTGCTTCCTTCTCCTGATACCTTTGAAGACTGTCCTGTATAGGAAGCAATTCCTCTGCATCCTTACTTCTATGGGTAAAAAGAGAAAAGTATCATGACTGTAAGCAGAGATGGAGAATGCACAGGTAGAGGGGAGAGGTGGTGGTTAAACTGGAGGTAGAATAGTTGTCCCAGATGACCCCAGCAATGCAGTGAGGCACCAGGGATGCTGACAAGGAAGCATGCAGATCAAAGGTCTGGTATGCCAACCAAAGTAACAAAGTCAAGTATTGAATACATGGCACATATTCTTAGAAGTATATCATATAACTCTCCTACACTGTTGGTGGAAATGTAAACCGGTGCAGCCGCTCTGGAAAACAGTGTGGAGGCTCCTCAAAAAACTATCGATTGAACTCCCCTATGACCCAGCAATAGCACTGGTAGGGATTCACCCACGGGATACAGAAGTGCTGATGCATAGGAGCACATGTACCCCAATGTTCATAGTG
>NC_043710.1:81167765-81175899 GCF_006229205.1 Suricata suricatta | reverse complement strand
TATATATATATATATATATATATATATATATATACAATGGAGTACTATATGGCAATGAAGAAAAATGAAATATGGCCATTTGTAGCAAAGTGGGTGGACCTCGAGGGTGTCATGCTAAGAGACAATAAGTCAAGCAGAGAAGGATAGATACCATATGTTTGCATTCATAGGTTTAACAGGAGAGACCTGGCAGGGGACCATGGGGAGAGGAAAGGGGAAAGAGAGCAAAGGAGAGTGAGGGACACAGATTAAGGGAGACTACTGAATACTGAAAAGGAACAATGGACTGAAGGGGGAGGGGGAAGGAGGGAGGGGGTGATGGTCATGGTGGGGGGCACTTGTGGGGAGAAGCACTGGGTATCATATGGAAACCAATTTGACAATAAACTATTAAAATTTTTAAAAAGTATGTCATATAACATGTTCTCCATACTTAATGTATATATACAGTATAAATGTTAAATGTGCTACATATATGTATATGCAATCTATGCAATAAAATGATATGTTATATAAAACCTTCTACCATTTTTATGCTAGAAGTGTCTATTTTATATGTAATTAGGGAGGTAAAAGGATCATAAGTCTCAAAAATAATTTATAAAATTTACTCCTAAGAGAAATTCCTTTAACAAAATTTACTTCTTCATTTTAGTAATAAATGAATAGCTTCTACTGGGTTTACCTTTACACAGATAATAGCTATTAAATCTGGACACACATACATACACATATACAAATAAGCAAATTAAAGGGGGAAACCCCTACATTACCTGAAGGCAATGGCAAGCAAAGAAAAGTAAGAAAAGTAGAGGAAATTTTACACTTGAAAGAAGGGAATGGAATGGGGCTGGGTAAATTTCCAATATTTTATGAACTTTTGCCTGAAGACAGTTCTAGTCAGCACCAAATGGAGTTACTAAAACTCAAAAGAATACCTGCAATTTTACTGATAAGAATTTGAAGTGACCACAGCAGGTACAAATTGAGAAAAGAAATCCCATAAAAGAGATATCCATAGAAAGAGTCCTAAATTCTGCATTAAAAAATCTGTTTAAATCTCTAGCTTATCCCAGAACTCCTCATGTACAGGGAAGCCACCCAGTTAGGCTAAAAAAGACTGAACAATGATTTCTATCTCTTGCCACCACAAGGGAGACAGTTTGGAGTTTGAGTCTTGCCAAGTGGACTACTTGCTAAAACAAAAAATCAATACATTCATAGGAGTACAACAGAATCTAGAGTTTTGCACCAGTCACAATGTATAGAATATAATAAAAATTACTAGACTACAAAGAAACAGAAAGATATTACCCATAATGAAGAATAAAAGTAATCAATGAGGACCAAATCTATGACAACTTAAATGATAGAATTAGTAGACAAGAACTCAAAAAGTAGCTATTATAACTATACTCAATAATAGGAAGGGAAATGAACAAACAATGAGGAAATATCAGCAGATAAATAAAAAGTTATAAAAAGGCACAATGGTATCATTTTAATAATCTACTTTATATCTGAAAATAATTAATTTCACATCTGTTTTCTTCTAAATAAAAGCAACATGAAAAGCTGGTCATCATGTATTATTTTGGAGTTTAAATAGCTTAAATAGTATGGTAGCAGATAGTCTGCTAAGAAAGAAAGAATATTTCATAGTGAGTCAAGAAAACCAAATCTTGACTACAAAAATCTCTTTATGACATCAAGTGAAATATTTAATATGCATGGACCTTGTTGTGTTTCTCTATCAAATGTGAGGTTGGATCTAAATAATCTCCAAACCTTTTACTAAATATCTAGGTTGATTTGCTAGCAGTCCCCAAACTAATTAGAATAAAGTTTAAGGCCAACATACAGGTCTTCTACTTTTGCAAACACCTGAAGTAAAAGAAACCAGAAAATCTTAATTAAACATATATCATCTTCAGTAATTTATCTGTAGATTAAGACAAGATAGTTCCAGCCCAGTTTCCAGCTTACCCCACAAACACTCTAGCATGGGCTTCATGGAAAGGGCTTAAAGAACACTAGAATAGATGCTGTGTAAGGACAGGTCTGAATCAAACTGACTCTGACCTTTGAGGTCTAAGTGTCAGCTTCTCAGACAACCCTTGTAAAGCCCACTCAGGAAAGACCAGCTAACACCTTTAACATTTCTACGGGTTGGCCTAAAGATGGAGGTTAAGGCTAGTCACACCCTACATGAGGGTCCTGGGCCCACTCTGTGATTGGTCAATACTCTAGGTGTTGTGATTGGCTCCCACCAAAAGTATCAATGAATGGTTAAACCTGCTGTCAATATACCTGTGTCACCATTTCCTGTAACTCCCCTTTCCCAAACTCATAAAAGCCCCTACCCCTCCATGCTCGGGGCTTGCTCCAGATGGATCCAGTGTGTTGTTGAAGTCTGTGAGCCCGAGTTTAGGCTGGCTGGGCCTAAATTCCTAATAAAGCCCTTTGCTTTTGCATGTGTGATTTTGTCTCCCTGGTGGTCTCTGGTTTTGGGGGGCGATATTAAAATCTGGGTATAACAGCTGTAGTTGAGAGTAAACATGCATCTTACTTCTCTCCCAATCTACATTTAATAGAACTGTATTTGGAAATCAAAACAACTCACATTACACCAGGTTCCAACAATGAAGCATCACATTTTCTTTATAAAGTTTCTCCTATGAAACCCATCAAAAATAAAGTGGGTGGTGACTGAATTGAAAATTTAATCAGAATGAAAGGAAGTTTTCAGAAAAGGAAGTTTAAAAGTTTTGATCAGATACTGGAATGTTAAATACTGACAGGGAAAAAAGTATTTATAATTTATTGCTTTCCTTCTTTCTTTATAGAGAATAATTATTTATTTAATTTCCTTAGAAGTTTGTTTTTTTTCTTCTCTGCCAAACAAGTGCCAAAAATGAAGAAAAGCCAAATATATGTATTGCTTAAAAATGGATGTGTATTTTAAAACTTCACTGTTTTTCATTTCACTGCGCTGAGCTGACAGCCCTGGCTATCCTCAGGGAGTCTGTAGGCTGGTGTTGGGTGCACCAGCTTTCCAAACACAGCTCAGCCACAACTTCTCACTTTAGTCCAGGGCACCACTCACAAGCCCTGAATCTTCAAAATGTTCTTTTGATGACTGTTTCCAAACATGGCATAAGCTCTGCCACAGATAAGAGACCTATATGTCCATAAGTAACACAGAAATATATTGTACAGATGGAGATGAAAGAAAGCCAAAATAAATATGAATGTTTGGGGACAGAGCCTACATGTGAATTCAAACACACAGGTTGTCTAAAGTGATGATATTAATGAGATATGTGGATGTAGATGAAAATAAATTCATGCACACAAGAATCTACTGAAAGGAAAAAAGAATTTATGTCCACTCTGGTTTCACAGAATCACATAATCTGAGGTTTGGAAGGAACTTTAGATGCCATCTAATCCAATTACATTCCCAAAGCAAGAATCCTGAGAGTTGGCAGTTCTTAAGATTTTAGGAATTCATACCAGAAGAGTCAAATTTCATACCAGAGCTTTGGAAGTCAAATTTTATTTTGTTTTTGTCCTAATTGCCTCAGAGTCCTGAATTCTGGGTTCTTAAAATTTATCTTGAACATATTTACACATGTCTCAGATATGAATTACTAAAAATGTGTTAACCCATTAGGCCTATCAATGACAAGATATTATAGGTCAGTATGTTCTTAGCATTGTACTGTTGTTTATGAGCGATTTTAAATGACACAGATGGTTTCTGCCATAAGGGGAATCATAATCTTAGTTTAGCAACAAAACAAAAATAGTTGAATACAGGAATCCTGTGTAATTTTTTTCCCTGTCAAAATTACTTAAAATAGTGGAAAATGGGATCAATATTTATTGAGCATTGACTGTATGCTGTAAAAGGTTAAAGAGTTTTGGAAATGTTTAGCTCAGTGAATTCAAGCCTGAGGTAGAATTCAATTATTTTCTAATACATTAAAATTATCTTAAATAAGATGCTGATCAATGTTGATTAATTTGATTCCAGAAGATAAAGTAACAGAAGACAAAAGGTGTAGAGGGGAAGAATGCAAAACTGTATCCTGATTATAAATGTGATAGAAGAGATTATTTATAATCTATATCATGATCTCCTTGGAGAACTTTAAAAACAGGTCAAACATTCATTTATCTTGACTGAAGTGAGAAAAAACACAGCCTGATGAGAAAGATGCCACTTGTCAATGTTCAAAATCTCCTTTCCTGATGTCATAAAAAGAGAGGTGGAGTGGACCAGAGTTGGGTAAGGGAATGAACGACCTTAAACTTTCGTGTATTTTCATCACTTATGTAGACAGAGGGAGAAAACAAGTATGAGATAAGACTCTTTTTCCTCCCACCAGGATTATTTTCACCCCTGGAGGTTTGCACCATATGACTTAACAGACACAGTCTTAGAGCCAAAACTCATTCATCAAAACCCAAAGCTTGTCTTGCTTCCCTTGTGAGGCTAAAAAACATACTTTTTTCACCAAAAGACAAAGTTAACTACTGACTTTTGAAAGCTTAGAATAAAATATTCCCTTCAATGCTGGTCTTAAAATGTGTCTCACATTGCTAATAGACCACTCTGTTATGAAGTTAGCCTTCTTAGAATAAGACATATCAAAAGAGGGTAGTGTGAATTCTTATATTATTTATTTAAGCCCAGCTTTCTTCTAAGAAGCTATCTAAGGAATTCCCACTTCATTATTGTGATTCCTGCATATTCTACTTCTAGGTTATATACTAGAGGCAATTTGGGGATTGCTTTCCCATCTAGTGAATGTTCTCACTTAAAAAAAATCAAACTCCAACCAGGTATTTGGCATGTATATACATGGTACAATTTAAGGATGTCAGAAAACCCATTTCCTCTATGCACAGTCATTTAAAATCATTCTCAAGGGGCGCCTGGGTGGCTCAGTTGGTTAAGCGTCCAGCTTCGGCTCAGGTCATGATCTGGCGGTTTGTGGGTTCGAGCCCCGCATTGGGCTCTGTGCTGACAGCTAGCTCAGAGCCTGGAGCCTGTTTCAGATTCTGTATCTCTCTCTCTCTTTCTCTGACCCTCCCCTGCTCGCACTGTCTCTCTCTCTCTCTCTCTCTCTCTCTGTCTCTCAAAAATAAATAAAAAACATTAAAAAAATAAAATAAAAAATAAAATCATTCTCAAGTAGGCTATCGATGTTATGTCTTTTCTTAACTGCCTGGAGAAAATAGTTTGAAATAGGTATGTCATTGGGAAAAGTAATGACAACAGTAATTAATAACAATGCTTTCTATTAACCAGGTGCTATGCAAATGTGTCTTGTAAGAATGATGTCAACAGGATGGTGGACTAGGAAGATTTGTGGCCTTATTCCCCACTGAAAATTAATAAAAACAACTACAAACTACTGAAGTAATTTTATACCAGTTCTGGAAGTTAGTCAAAGGTCTACAGTAACCAAGTGAATGCGTAATAGAGAAAAAGCCACATTCAAATAGTGGAAAATTTCAGGGTATTTTCTAATGTTTTATTTTGATTTCTGAGAGATGAGGAAGGGACAGGAGAGAGAGGAACAGAAAATCTGAAGCTGGCTCTGCACCTGCAGTGTAGAGTTCAATGTGGGGCTCAGGGCTCCAACTCATAAACCATTAGATCATGATCTGAGCTGAAGTCAGACTCTTAACCTATTGAGCCACCAGGTGCCCCTCATGGTATTTTTAACTAATCTTTGCTCCATCCCCCTCCCTGGTTAATGTAGTTTGAAAAAAACTGGCTTAATTCCTGGTTCCCTACCTAGGTCTGAAAGGACTAGAGTAAAACATAATTATAATATTCTACCCTGTTTGTGGGTTATCCATACGAGTGGTTTCTCTCCTGCCTGACTTGTAGCTTACACGGGAATAATGACATAGTTTAAATCTCAGGCTGATGGAAGCCACGGAAGGTAGGTAGGTAAAAAAAGATGGGGGCTATAGATCAGCAGATACCTGAAGGCAAGAGATTAAAGCAGAGGGATATGATATAACATCTAAGAGCCCCAGAAGTTTGGATGAAACTACTGGAGAAAATAAGATACTTGAAGGAAGCCATTTACTCAGGGGAAACATAAAATCAAAAACAAACACACACTTATGCAAGCCCAGAAAAGACTTCAGAATATCTTAAGATTTTAAATCTTCACCCCAGGCTGATCCTAATGTTCAGAGGTCCACTATTTAGTTATGATCTTTCATGCCAGTATGCTAAAGTTAACAAGATAACTGTATTTTTAAATACCTAATTGCCAAAAAAAAAAAAAAAGATCATGAGACACACAAAGACACAGAAAAATGTGGCTTAATTGAAGGAATAAAGCTGTTCCTGAAGAAACACAGGCATCAGACTTACTAGTTAAAGACTTAAATACAACTATCTTGCATATTTTCAAAGACCTAAAGGAAAATATGGAGAAAGAACCAAAGGAAAATATGGACAAAGAACTAAAGGAAATCAGGAAAATAATATATGAGTAAAATGAAAATATCAACAAATAGAGAAAAATTTTCTTGAACAACTCCCCACATAAGTCCTGGAACTTAAAAATACAATAACTAAATTGAATAATTTACTAGAAAAGATCAACATAAGACTTGAACATA
The DNA here is from genome assembly GCF_006229205.1 of Suricata suricatta. Taxonomy (NCBI): domain Eukaryota; kingdom Metazoa; phylum Chordata; class Mammalia; order Carnivora; family Herpestidae; genus Suricata; species Suricata suricatta. Next base: position 81,169,242 of record NC_043710.1, on the reverse strand, counting down.
TAGGAAAAAATCAATAAACTTGAAGTCAGGTCATTTAAAATTATGGAGTCTGATGAGCAAATAAGAGAAAACAATGAGAGAAAGTGACTAGAACCTAGGAGACTTAAGAGATCCCAGTTGACCAACATATGTATTATAGGAGTTGCAAAAGGAAAAGGGAGAGAGAAAGGAACACAAGCTATTTTTTTTAATAATAATTGAAATATCTCCCAAAGGAAGAAAACACTGGTTATACAAGAAGGAATTCAAATAGAAAGGATTTAAAGAGATCCATACAAAGATAGGTTATAATCAAACTGCCAAAATACAATAAAACAAAAAGAAGAAGAGAAGCGTGATCATAATGCATAAATGATCCACAATAGACTGTCAGTAGATTTCTCACCAGAAACCTCATAGGCCAGAAGAAAAGGGATGATATAGTTAGAGAGCTAAAAAGGAAACAAAAACAACAGCTACCCAAAACTACCATTTGAGAATTCCAAATCCAGAAAAAAATGCTTCGAGAATGATAGAGAAATTAAAACATAATCAGATAAACAACCACAGAGGGAATTCATTATCACTTCAAGTTGAAATGAAAGGACACTAAACAGTAACTGAAAACCACAAGAAAATATAAACTTCTCCAATAAGGCAAATACATGGACAATAATTTTAAAATAGTATCATTGCAGGGGCACCTGAATGGCTCAGATGGTTGAGCGTCTGATTTCGGCTCAGGTCATAATCTTGTAGTTCGTGAGTTCGAGTTTCGCGTCAGGCTCTGTGCTGACACCTCAGAGCCTGGAGCCTGCTTCTGATTCTGTGTGTTGCTCTCTCTCTGATCCTCCCCTACTCATGTTCTATCTCTCTCTGTCTCAAAAAAAAAAAATAAATGTTAAAATAAAATAAAATAAGATAGTATCATTGTAATTTTGGTTTATAATTCCGCTTTTAATTATTATATGAAGTTTAAAAGGCAAAAATATAAAAATTAAATTTATTTGTACACCATATATAGATAGATAGCTATAGATATAATTTAGTACATCAATAACATAAAGTGGGAAGAGGAGGAGACAATAAAAAATAAGATTTTCGTATGCAGTTGAAGTTACATTGGTGTTTACTTAAGAATAAGTGGCATACAAAGTAGGAAAGAGTATGCAATGGAAAAAAGACTGCCTCTTTAGCAGGTGGTGCTGGGAGAACTGGACAGCAACATGGAGAAGAATGAAACTAGACCACTTTATTACACCATTCACAAAAATTAACTCAAAATGGCTGAAGGACTTGAATGTGAGACAGGAAACCATCAAAACCCTCGAGGAGAAAGTAGGAAAAAACCTCCTAGACCTCCACCACAGCAATATCCTACTCGACACATCCTCAAAGGCAAGGGAAATGAAAGCAAAACTGAACTCTTGGGACCTCATCAAGATAAAAAGCTTCTGACTGCAAAGGAAACAATCAAGAAAACTAATAGGCAACTGAG
>NC_043710.1:81146984-81167665 GCF_006229205.1 Suricata suricatta | reverse complement strand
TGGAGGTTCCTCAAAAAACTATCCATTGAACTCCCTTATGACCCAGCAATAGCATTGCTAAGGATTTACCCAAGAGATACAGAAATACTGATGCATAGGGGCACATGTACCCCAATGTTCATAGCAGCAATGTCAACAATAGCCAAATCACGGAAAAAGCCTAAATGTCCATCAACTGGTGAGTGGATCAAGAAGATGTGGTATATATACACAATGGAGTACTACATGGCAATGAGAAAGAATGAAATATGGCCATTTGTAGGAAAGTGGATGAACCTTGAGGGTGTCATGCTAAGCGAAATAAGTCAGGCAGAGAAGGACAGAAACCATATGTTTGCACTCATAGGTCTAACAGGAAAACAGAAGAAACCTAATGGAGGACCTGGGGGAGGGGAAGAGGGAAAGAGAGTTGGGCAGAGAGAGGGAGGCAAAACTTGAGAGACTATTGAATGCTGAAAATGAACTGAGAGTTGAAGGGGAAGAGGAAAGGGGGGAAAAGAGGTGGTGGTGATGGTGGAGGGCACTTATGGGGAAGAACACTGGGTGTTATATGGAAACCAATGTGACAATAAACTATTTAAAAAAAAGAATAACTGTCATAATTCTAAGATGTTATATGTAATCTCCTTGGTAACTACAAAGAAAATACATATAGACTAAGAACAAAAAGAAATGAGAAGATAATCAAAATATGTCACTATAAAAGAAAACTCAAATAAACACAATGGAAAAAATAATTAAGGAAATGGGGAACAAAAAAGCTCTAAAACAAATAATGATAGTAAGTGTTTTGTATAAGTAATTACTTTAAATGGAAATTAATAAATATTATCTAACTTAATGCTATTTAGAAAAGACTCACTTAAGATGTAAGAACATGCATATGTTGAAAGTGAAAGGATGCAAAAAGGTATTGCATGCAATTAGTAACCAAAGGAGAGTAGAGATAACTGTATAAAAGTCAAACATAATAAATTTTAAGTAAAAAAACTTAGAAGAGACAAATAAACATATTATATAATAATAAAAGGGTTCAATTCACCAGAAGTACGAAACACTTACCTGGTTAAGAAGGTAGATCAAATGTTGTGTTCTTACCACCATAAAATGAAAGATACACAAAATAAAACAAGTAACAGTTACAAATATAGAAGCACTAGACATTTAAAATACACGAAGCAATCACTGACAGGATTGAAGTGAGAAATAGACCTATAATAACAGGAGGAGATTTCAATGCCCTACTTTCAACAATGGATAGAAAAATATGACAAAGATCAATAAGAAAATAGAAGACTTAGGGAAACCCTGTGGTTCAGTTGGATTAGTGGCCAACCTTGGCTCAGGTCATCATCTCATGGTTCACGAGTCAAAGGTCCATGTCGGGCTCAGTACTGACAGCTCAGAGCCTGGATCCTGCTTCCGATTCTGTGTCTCCCTCTCTCTCTGCACCTCCCCCGTTGCTTGTGCAATCTCTCTCTCAAAATAAATAAATATACCATATGTTTGCATTCATAGGTCTAACAGGAGAACAGGAGAAACCTAATGGAGGACCATGAGGAGGGGAAGAGGGAGAGTTGGGGAGAGAGAGGGATGCAAAACCACAGAGACTATTGAATACTGAAAATGAACTGAGGGCTGAAGGGAGAGGGATAGGGGGAAAAGAGGTGGTGGGAATGGAGGAGGGCACTTGTGGGGAAGAACACTGGGTATTGTATGGAAACCACTTTGAAAATAAACTATTTAAAAAAAATTTTAAAGAAGACTTAAGGGGCAAGACGGCGAAGAAGTAGGGAGCTCTGTAAAGTCCACCTGCCTGCAACTATCAAACTAAGAAGGACTGAAGGCACAGTACTCTGATATGCTAGAGTGGTAAGAAAACACACAGAATCCATACAGATGACAGCCTCATAGGCCCCTGGTGAGTGTGAACTGGGAAAAAACAAACAAACAAACAAACAGGCCAGGCCGGAGGCTCTGAGGGGAGGAAACCCCAGACCAATGCAGAGCAGAGCTGGGAGAGCACCCAGAGCAGTGGTGCAGGGCCATGGAGAGCTGAGGGGAAGAGAAAGAGAGACTGAAAACACTCAAAGAATGGTCTCTGGAGAGGAGAGAAACCTTGGCCTGGGACAGAGACAGATACTATCATCCCATATATAATCACTGGGTGAAGGGGGAGAAATTCGCACCCTCTTCCCTGGCTTATTCTTCCTTGGGCTCAGCAGTGCACCAATACCAGGCGGAGTCAAGGAAAATCTGGCTCTCCAGTCCCTCTGCTTGATCCTGGCTGGGGTGCTGCCCACCTGTGGGAGTACATCTCATATAGGGTGGTAGCATTAAAGTGCATGGACTAGGATTTGGAAATGAGGCAGGGCTTGGAAAAAAACAGCTTGGCCCATCTGAGGCACAGGGAGATTGGACTCAACAGAGTGGTTTGTAATGCATGGTCCAAGAAGCACTTGGGGTGCCACCATTCTTCTCCTCACAACCACCAAGGCGGGGGCCCCAGAGAGCAGCCCCTGAGACCTGACCTACCTACACCAAACCACAAACATCCACTCTGGAAAGCTGCTTTTTTATTCTTTTCTTCTTTTTTCTCTTTTCTTATTTTCATCATTTCCCTATTCCCCCCTGGAGTCTAGGAAAGACCAATATTTGTGCACTGCTGTGATTAGATCAATTCTTGCCATCCAGATATATTTTCCCTTCTCTGATTCTTATCTCTCCCCACTGCAAGTTTTATGCTCTGAGGTGCTCCTTTGTCTTTTGTTGTATCTGTCCCCCACCCTTCATTTTTCTTTTTTTTCTTTGTTTTTTTTTTCTTTTCATTTCTAATTTTCTTTCCCATTTTGGTTTCCTTGTTGATTTGATTTGTCTTTCTGTTTGCATGCTTTTGTTCCCTGTGTGTTTGTGTCTCTGTTTTTCTTTTCAGGGCTACCTCAAGAAACAAGCCAAAGTACACATGGTGGCGAGTCCCAAATGTCACTGAGTAGGGAAATAAAATAATCAATGGCACAACAAGAGAAACCGAGACACACCATTAAAAGTGCACTTCCTGAAACTACAGACCCACAACAGTCAATGAGCTTCCTTTAATAGAGCTATACAAACAGGTGCACAGTGCATAATGAGCTTTTAAAACTGACAAGAGATGGAAAGCTAGCCAAATGAGGAAACGAAAGAACTCTTCTCTAAAGAAATTCCAGGAAAAAGTCACAGTCACAGAACTGCTCAAAACAGACATAAGCAACATAACTGAACACGAATTTGGACCAATTGTCATAAAATAATCGCTGAGCTTGAAAAAAGCATCTGAGAAGCTATTGATACAAAGACTAGGGACAGTCAAAATAGCCATGATGAATTATAAAAGACTACAAATCAGGTAAATAATAAAATCAGGCAGCCACTGCTTGAATAGAAGAGACAGAAAGGAGAATAGGTGAATGAGAAGACACAGTTATAGCAAAAGGGGAAACTGAGAAAAATTGATACAGAAGCACAAAAGAATTCAAGACCCAAGTGATACAATCAAACAGACCAATATTCGTATCATTGGAATTCCTGAAGAAGAAAGAGAAAAAGGTCCTGAAGGGGTTCTTGGTCAAATTATAGCTGAAAACTTCCTCAATCTGGGGAATACACACCGAAATCCAAGAGGCACAGAGAACTCCCCTCAGACGTAACTTGAATCGACCTTCAGCACAAAGTATCATAGTGAAACTGGCAAAATATAAAGATAAAGAGAGAATTCTTAAAGCAGCTAGGGATAAAAGAGCCATAAAATACAAAGGGAAACCTATCAGAGTAATAACAAACCTATCTACTGGAACTCGGCAGGACAGAAAAGGAATGGCAGGAAATCTTCAAAGTGATGAACAGGAAAAATATGCAGCCAAAAATCCTTTATCCAGAGAGCATTTCATTCAAAATAGAAGGAGAAATAAAGGTTTTCTCAAAAAAAGTTGAGAGAATTCATCACCACCAAACAGCCCTACAAGTAATCCTAAGAAGGATTCTATGAGGGAAATGTTGCAAGGAATATAAGGTACCAGAGACACCACTACAAACATGAACTCTACAGAGAACACAAAGAATCTAAATTCACATTTTTCAATAATAATGCTGAATGTAAATGGACTGAATGTTCCAATCAAATGACACAGGGTGGCAGAATGGATAAAAAAAAATCCGTCTATTTACTGTCTACAAGAAACTCATCTTAGACCTTAAGACACCTTCAGATTGAAAGTAAGGGGATGGAGAAATATCTATCATGTGACTGGAAGTCACAAGAAAGCCAGAGTAGCCATACTTATATTGAACAAACTGGACATTAAAGTAAAGGCAGTAAAAAAAGATGAAGAAGGACATTATATAATAATTACAGGGTCTCTCCATCAGGAAGAGCTAATTATAAATATCTATATGCCAAATTATGGAGCACCCAAATACATAAAACAATTAATCACAAATATAAATAGTCTTATTGATAAAAAATGTGCTTATTGCAGGGGATTGTAATATGCCACTTACAGCAATGGATAGGTCAACCAGACAGAAAATCACTAAAGAAACAATAGACCTGAATGGCACATTGGAACAGATGGAACTGATAGATATATTTAGAACTCTTCATCCTGACACTAGGGAATTTACTTTCTTCTTCAGTGCGCATGGCACATTATCCAACATCGATCACATACTGGGTCTTAAAACATTCCTCCATAAATATAAACAAATTGAGATCATACCATGGACACTTAACATCACAATGCTATGAAACTTAAAATCAATCACAAGAAAAAGTCTGGAAAACCTCCAAACATGTGGGGGTTAAAAACTACCCTACTGAAGAATGATTGGGCAAACCAGGCAATTGGAGAGGAAATTTTAAAAATATATGGAGGACCAGGGGGAAGGGAAGAGGGAAAGAGAGTCGAGGAGAGAGAGGGATGTAAAACTTCAGAGACTATTGAATACTGAAAATGAACTGAAGGTTGAAGGGGAAAGAAGAGGGGGAAAAGAGGTGGTGGTTATGGAGGAGGGCACTTGTGGGGAAGAACACTGAGTGTTATATGGAGAACAGTTTGAAAATAAACTATTTTAAAAAATAAAACAAATAAATAAATAAAGAGAGTGAGACCCTGAATATATATATATATATATATATATATATATATATATATATATATATACAAATGAAAATGAAAATACAACAATGCAAACTCTCTGGAATGCAGCAAAGGCAGTCCTAAGAGGAAAGCTTATTGCAATCCAGGTCTATTTAAACAAACAAAAAAAGCACAAATTCAAAATCTAACAGAGCACCTAAGGGAACTAGAAGGGGAATAGCAAGAGCACTCCAAGTCCTGGAGAAGAAGAGAAATAATAAAGATCAGGGCAGAAATAAACAATATAGAATCCATAAAAACAGATGAAAAAAATCGATAAAATCAAGAGTTGGTTTTTTGGCAAAATAAACAAAAGTGATGAACTTCTAGCCAGACACCTCAAAAAGAAAAGAGAAAACATCCAAATAGACAAAATCATGAATGAATGAAAATGGATCATTTATCAATCCCTCAGAAATACAAGCAATCATCAGAGATTACTATGAAAAATTATATGCCAACAAACTCGACAACTTAGAAGAAATTAAAAATTTCCTAAACACACATGCACTACCAAAATTCAAATGGGAGGAGAGAGAAAATCAGTTATCAAAAAAATCTCCCATCGAATAAGAGCCTGGGGGCCAGATGGCTTCCCAGGGGAATTCTACCAGACATTTAAAGCAGAGTTAATACCCATCCTTCTCAAGCTATTCCAAAAAATAGACATAGAAAATAAACTTCTGAACTAATTCTACAAAGCCAGCATTACTTTGATTCCCAGACCAGGTAGACATCCAACAAAAAAAGAGAACTACAGGCCAATATCCTTAATGAACACAGATGCAAAAATACTCAACAAGATATTAGCAAATCAAATTCAACAGCATATAAAAAGAATTATTTATCGTGATCAAGTGAGATTCATTCCTGTGTTACAGGGCTGGTTCAATATTCACAAATCTATCAATGTGATACATCACATTAACAACAACAACAAAAAAAAGATAAAACCATATGATCCTGTGGATAGATGCAGAAAAAGCCTTTGACAAAATACAGCATCCTTTCTTAATAAGGACCCTTGAGAAGGTCAGGATAGAAGAATCTTACTTAAACATTATAAAAGCCATTTTTGAAAAGCTCACAGCTAATATTATCCTCAATGGGGAAAAACTGAGAAACTGAGAGCTTTCCCCCTGAGATCAGGAACATGACAGGGGTGTCCACTCTCATCACTGTTGTTTAACATAGTGCTGGAAGTCCTAGCATCAGCAATTAGACAACAAAAGGAAATAAAAGGCATCAGAATTGGCAAAAATGAAGTCAAACTTTCACTTTTCGCAGATGACATGATACTCAACATGGAAAACCCAAATGACTCCACCATAAACCTTCTAGAACTGATCGATGAATTCGGTAACGTTGCAGGGTACAAAATCAATGTACAGAAATTGCTTGCATTTTTATACACCAATAATGAAGCAACAGAAAGAGAAATCAAGAAACATTCACAATTGCATGAAAAACCATAAAATACCTAGGAATAAACCTAACCAAAGATGTAAAAGACCTGTATGATGAAAATTATAGTAAGCTTATGAAAGAAACTGAAGAAGACACACGGATATGAAAAAACATTCCATGCTCCTGGGTTGGAAGAATAAACATTGTTAAAATGTCATTATTACACAAAGCAATCTACACATTCAATGCAATTCCAAGCAAAATTGCACCAGCATTCTTCTAAAACTAGAACAAACTGTCCTAAAATTCATATTGGACAACAGGAAAAAAAAACCCAAATAGCTAAAACAGTATTGAAGAAGAAAACCCAACCAAGAGGCATCACAATCTCAGACTTTAGCCTCTACTACAAAGCTGCCATCATCAAGACAGTATGGTATTGGCACAAAAACAGACATATAGACCAATGGACTAGAATAGAGAACTCAGAACTAGACCCACAAATGTATGGCCACTTAATCTTTGACAAAGTAGGAAAGAGTATCCAATGGAAAAAAGTCTCTTTAACAAGTGGTGCTGGGAAGCTGGACAGCAATGTGCAGAAGAATGAAACTAGACCACTTTCTTACACCATACGCAAAAATTAACTCAAAATGGATGAAGGACCTGAATGTGAGACAAGAAACCATCAAAATCCTAGAGGAGAAAGCAGGAAACAGTCTCCTTGACCCCAACCGCAGCAATTTCCTATTCGACACATCCCCAAAAGCAAGGGAATCAAGAGCAAAAATGAACTATTGGGACGTTATCAAGATAAAAATATTCTGCCCTGCAAAGGAAACAATCAAGAAAACTAATAAGCAACAGACAGAATGGGAAAAGATAGTTGGAAATGACATATTGGATAAAGGGCTAGTATCCACAACCTACGAGGAACTTACCAAACTCCACACCCAATAAACAAATAATCCAGTGAAAAAATGGGCTGAAGACATGAATAGACATTTCTCCAAAGAGGACATCCAGATGGCCAACAGGCACATGAAATGATGCTCAGCATCACTCATCATCAGGAAAATACAAATCAAAACCACACTGAGATATCACCTCACACTGGTCAGAATGGCTGAAATGAACAAATCAAGAGACTACAAATGCTGGCAAGGGTGTGGAGAGACAGGCACCCTCTTATACTGTTACTGGGAATGTAAACTGGTACAGCAGCTCTGGAAAACAGTGTGGAGGTTCCTCAAAAACCTATCAATAGAACTCCTCTATGACCCAGCAATAGCACTGCTGGGGATTTTTCCAAGGGATACAGAAGTGCTGTTGCATAGCACATGTACACAGCAGCATTTTCAACAATAGCCAAATCACGGAAAGAGCCTAAATGTCCATGAACTGATGAATGGATCAAGAAGATGTGCTTTATCTATGCAATGGAATACTACATGGCAATGAGAAAGAATGAAATCTGGCCATTCATAACAATGTGGATGGACCTTGAGGGTGTCATGCTAAGTGAAGTAAGTCAGGCAGAGAAGGACAGATACCATATGTTTTCACTCATAGGTCTAACAGGCAAAACCTAACAGAGGACCATGGGGAGGGGAAGGGGGAAAGATGTTGGGGAGAAGGAGGGAGGCAAATCATGAGAGACTCTTGAATACTGAAAATAAGCTGAGGGCCAAAGGGGGAGGGGGAAAGTGGAAGAGGGGTGATGGTCATGGAGGAGGGAACTTGTGGGGAAGAGCACTGGGTGTTATATGGAAACCAATTTGACAACAAACTATAAAAAAATAAAATAAAAATAAAAAAATTAACTATCATTAAAAAAAAGACTTAAAAAACACTATAGACCAATTAGAACTAACATACATATATAGAACTCTATACCCAGAACCAGCAGAAAACAAAATTTTCTCACGTGAGCATCAAACTTTCTCCATAATAAACCGTATGTTATTAAGTCATATGTTAGGCCACTAAACAGTTTTAAATTATTTTCTTAAAAAATTGAAATCATACAGCATATTTTCTAATCACAATATAATAAAACTAGTAATCAACAGCAGAAGGAAAAACAAGAAATTCACAAATATGTGAAAATTAAACAATCAAAAAAAATCACAATAAAAATTATAAAATACCTTGAAACAAATTAAGATGAAAACACAAAACACAAAACTTATGGGATAAGGCAAAAGCAGCATTAAGAGGGAAATTTGTAGCTATAAGAGCAAACATTAAATTAGAAGATTTCAAATCAACAACCTAAATTTCAAACTGAAGAAGCTAGAAAAAGAATAAACCAATACTAATGATAGAAGAAATGAAATAATTACTACTGAACAGAAATAAAATAGAAAAAAAATAACAGAAATCTTTGTGAAATCAAGAGTTGGTTATTCTAAAAGATCAAAATTGATCAACTTTTAGCTAGAATGACTAAGAAAAAAGAGAAAAAACTCAAATAACTAAACTCAAAAATGAAAGAGGGGACATTACCACCAATTTTAATTATTTCAGTAAAATTAGTAATGAAAAGTCACAATAAGACATAAAATGAAATAGAAAACTTATAAGAAAGGATCATCTGAGAGCATCTCAGACAAATATATGCCAACATATTGGATAACCTACATGAACAAATTTCTAGAAATATACAACCTATCAAGACTGATTCATGATGAAATAGAAAATCTGAATAGACATAACTAGAACAAGATCAAATCAGTAATCAAAAACCTCCCCAAAAAAGAAAATCCTATATCCAGATGGCCTCACTGGTAATTTTCCCAAGCGTTTAAAGAAAAATTAACACCAATATTCCTCAAACTCTTCCAAAAACATGAAAAGGATAGAATGTTTTCTAACTTATCTAGAGGTCCAATGTTATCCTGATACCAAAGCCAGACAGACACTACAAGAAAACTACAGAACAATATCTCTTACTGGCATTGATGCAACAATCATCAACAAAATACTAACACAAAGAATCCAACAGAAGTTAACCATCTTTTTACACTATGACATAGTAGAATTTATTCCTGGAATAGATGGACAGGTCAAAATATAAAAAATCAATCAAGGATATACACTACAATTAATAGATTTAAAGAGAAAAAAACCACAATGATAATCACAATTGATGCACAAAAACCATTTGGTGAAATTTAACACCATTTCATGATAAAAGCACTCAACAAACCAAAAGAAACTACTCCACCATTTAAAAAAAAGGGGGGGGCATTTATGAGAATCCCAGAGCTAAAGCCATAGTCCATGCTAAAGACTGAAAATTTTCATTCAAAATCAAAAACAAGGCAAGGAGCCCCTTACTTCTATTCAACATCATACTAAAAGTACCAGTCAGAGCAAAAAACCCTTAAATCTAAAAAGAAGTAAAATGATTTGTTTTCATGATCATTTATGTAGAACACCCTCAAGATTCTACACACACACATAAACAAACACATACAAACACTATTAGAACTAATTAGTGAATTCAGGAAAATTACAGGATATAAAATCAACATGCACAAATCACTTGCATTTCTGTACATTAACAATGAATAATCCAAAAAGGAAATGGGGAAAATAATTCTACTTACAATAGTATTAAAGAGAATAAAATATTTAAAAATAAGCTTAACCAAAGAAGAAAATGACTTGTACACTTGAAAGTATAAAGTGTCACTGAAAGAAACTTAGGACACAAATAAATGGAACAATATCCCATGTTTATGAATTGGAAAATGTAATATTGGTAAGATGTTGATACTATCCTGAACAGCCTACAGACTCAATGCAATTTCAATCAAAATCAAAATGATTTTTTTTGTAGAAATAGACAATCCATCTTAAAATTAATATGGAAACTCAAGAAACCTTAAAAACTAAAAAAAATCTTGAAAAAAAGACCAACGGTGGATGTCTCACACTTACTAATGTCTGAACTTAACATAAAACTACAGTAAACAACACAGTGTGGTACTTGCATAAAGATAGACATATAAATTAATGGAATAGAATAGAGATTATGGAAATAAATTGTCACATATATACTCAAATAATTTTTTACAAGGTTGTCAATGGGGAAAGAATAGTCATTTTGATAAATGGTTTGAGGAAACTAGATATCCACATGCAAAAAAAGAAAAAAGAAAAAATTGGATGTTTATCTTATACCACCTACAAAAATTAACTCAAAATGTATCAAAGATCTAAATGTAAGAGCTAAAACTATAAAACTGTTAGAAGAAAATACAGAGAAAATCTTCGTGATGGTAAAATTGGCAAAGTTTTCATGGATATGATACCAAACGCCCAGGCAACAAAACAAAAAATAGATAAATAGGGCTTTGTTATCAAAATTAAAACCTTTTATGCATCAAAAAATACTATGAACACAGTGAAAATGAAACCTGCTGAATGGGAGAAAATATTTGCAAATCATATATATATATGTTAGATAATAGACTCATATCCAGAATATATAAAGAATACCTGCAACTCAACAAGCAACAACCACAAACCTAGATAACCTACTTTTTGAAATGGGCAAATGACTCAAATAGACATTTGACATTTCGGCTAAGCTCATGATCTTGGGTCCGTGGGTTCGTGGTTTCGAGCCGTGTCTTGGGCTCCACACTGATGGTGTGAAGAATGCTTGGGATTCTCTCTCTTTCCCTCTCTTTCTATCCTTCCACTGCTCATGCTCTCTCTCTCTCTCTCTCGCTCTCTCTCTCTCTCTCTCTCTCTCTCTCTCAAAATAAATAAATAAACCTAAAAATAAAATAAATGGCTCCCTCAGTTAAGCTTCCAGCTCTTGGTTTCACCTTAGGTCATGATCTCACTGTGAGTTCAAGCTCTGCTTCCAGCTGCACTTTGATAGAGCAGAGCCTGCTTGGGATTCTGTTTCTTTCTCTCCCTTCATCTCTCCTTCTCCCCCCACCCCCACAGACTCTCTATTTCTTCTAAATAAATAAATAATCTTTTTTTAAAAAAAAGACATTTCTCCAAAGAAGATGTGCAAATGGCCAATAAGCACATGAAAAGATATTTAACATCATAAGTCATTAAGAAAATGTCAATGAAAACCACATTGGGACGCCACTTTACACCCACTAAAATGATGATTATGAAAGAGACAGAAATAAGAAGTGGTGGTATGGATGTGGAAAAACTGGACTCCTCGTCCACTGTGGGTAGAATGTAAAATTACAAAGCTACTAAGGAAAAAAGTATAGTGATTCCTCAAACAATTAAACATAGAATTACACAAGGTCTGTCAATTTCATTCCTGGGGGTTTACCCAGAAGAAGGAAAATCAGGGAGGGACATGAGTAGATATTTATATGTGCATATTCACAGCAGTATTATTTACAATAGCCAAAATATGGAAACAATCCAAGTGTCCAATAGGAGCTGAGTGGATTAACAAAATGTGGTATATTGGCAGAACGGAATTTTATTCATTCTTAAAAAGGAAGAAAATTCTGCCACATGCTATAATACGGGTAAAACTTGAAGACATTATATTGGTAGAATCAGCTAGCCACAAGAGAACAAATGCTGGATGATTCCACTTATATGGGATACCTAAAATAGCCACCTTCATAAACACAGAAAGTAAAATGGTGATTTTAAGGGATAGAGGAAAAGGTGAATGGGAAATTATCATTCAATGGGTACAAGGTTTCGGTTTGGGAAGATAACATAAGTTCTGGAGATGGACAGTGGTGATGGTTGTACAACTATGTGAAGGTCCTTAATGCTATTGAACTATACATTTAAAATGGTTAGAGTGATCAATATTATATTACGTATATATAATATATAAACCATTAGAAATGGCTTTAAAATGTAAAGCAACAATTGAACGTTTTAAATATTTTAAAACCTTTTAATATATATTATACTTTTAAAAGGATTTACTACTTCTATTCTACCAACAGTGGAAGATCTCCACTTCACAACATTGCATAATATTAAAAATACCAGTTAGTTAAATAATTGTCAAAGTAAAACTTTCCAGATCTTATCTCTGGACAGGGCACAAGTACCTATACTGAATTCTCAATAAACATGTTAAATCCATTAATATACTAAATACCTTACTATGTACTCAGTAGAGTACTCAGAATTTAGCAGATGAGTTTTTTGGGCAAAGAAGTATTTTATTTTATTTTATTTTATTTTATTTTATTTTATTTTATTTTATTTTATTTTTTTAGGTGTAGAAATTTATTTTTTAATAGTTTATTGTCAAATTGGTTTCCATACACCCAGTGCTCTTCCTCACAAGTGCCCTCCTCCATCACCACCACCTCTTTTCCCCCTTCCTCCTTCCCCTTCAACCCTCAGTTCTATTTCAGCATTCAATAGTCTCTTAAGTTTTGCATCCCTCTCTTTTCCCAAATCTCTTTCCCTCTTCCCCTCCCCCTCTTCCTCCATTAGGTTTCTCCTGTTCTCCTGTTAGACCTATGAGTGCAAACATAGGGTATCTGTCCTTCTCTGCCTGATTTATTTCCCTTAGCATGACACCCTCAAGGTCCATCCACTTTGCTACAAATGGCCATATTTCATTCTTTCTCATTGCCATGTAGTACTCCATTGTGTATATATACCACATCTTCTTGATCCACTCATTAGGTGATGGGCATTTAGGCTCAAAGAAGTATTTTAGATCTTGGTTCTCTATCCTCCAAGAAAAGCAAGAAAAATTAAATCATCAGATATATGGTTTGGACTATTAAAAAACATAAATTACACAAAAAGAGTCAGGTGAATCCGAATATCCAGAAAAGACATCCCACAAGACAGGGTGTCTGTTGGCAATAGAACTGGGCAATGTCTGCATTCTACCTGTCTTTAAGTTCTGTTAATTCTTTTTTTCCTCCTGAAATCATATCTATCTCATGGCCCCATTCCTGCTTTCAGCACAGTAGTGCAGATTCCCAAAGAGATTACTTGCTAAAAGAAATTCCTAACGCCAGTCCGCACCACACTCAAACTGAAGTTTCATTTACCTAAGTCCACTCACTCATGTCCCTCACCTTGTTAAACACCTGAAACTGTCCTCTATTATTCCTAGAATAATGTAAAATCCAACATTTCAAACTATTCAAAGTAATCCACCAAAAGCTTCAATCTTCCCATTTTCCAGTTATTGTTTTAAAGTACTCCATATTCATTCCCCCATGCCTGTATTTATTCTTTCTTTTAACAAATATTCAGAGGATGTCAGGCAATGTTCTACTCTATGGATTACAGTGGTAAGAAAGACAGAGCTAATAGTCAAACAAACAAAAAATAGATAATCAATTATAAGCAAATGTAACAAGTGTAAAAATATAAACTTAAGGTGGTAGAGGACTATGTGGTAGGGGACCCTAATTTGATGTGGAAGGATCTGGAGAAGGTTTCTCTTTAAAAGTCATATTTAAACTAATGACTAAAGCATCGGGGAATAGTTGGAATTCTGCAAATGGGAGAACAACGAGTCAAGGCATTTATGTCAAGAAAGACAGCCTGTGGAAAGAAAGGCCCAAGAGCGGAGGTCTGTGTGAAACTGAGAAAATGTCAGTGAGGCAGAGGGTGATAAATGTAGAGAACAGATTTTACCAGAAGTCTGGGGACAGGAAGGTCTATTAAGATGTTTTCTGAAATCTAGGTGAAGAGAGAAAACTGGCAGAAACTAAGATGGCAGTGCAGGGATGGAGTTTGGCACAGTAGAGACATTTAGAGAGATAAGGTGTTTGGTTAAAGAAGAGGAATGAGGTCAGGATAAGTCTCAATCTCAGCCCTTGATCTCAGCAGAATTCAGTCCTACTTCCTTTTTGCTGGTGCTGCAGCTGTAGAGGCTGTTGCTCTGATAGTGCTGTGCAGGTGAAGGGCTGGCTGGACTAAAGATGAGAATAAGGAGCAGGATAAATGTATTAGCTTCCTATGGCTGTTGTAACAAATTAGCACAAATGTGGTGGCTTCAACAACATACGTTTATTCCTTAAGGTTCAAAAGGACAGCCATGTAAAATTAAAGTGTTGGCAGAACTTAATTTCTTTGGAGGCTACAGGAGAAGACTCTGTTTCTTTACTTCTTTCTAGTTGCCAGAGGCTGCCTACATTCCTACGTTCATGGCCCTCCCTCGATCCCTCCAAACTCTTCCTTGCTTACACTCTTTACTACCGACTTTGACCTTCCTGCCTCTTATAAGGAGCCTTATAGTTACACTGTGCCTCCCCAAGGATGATTTCCCCGTCTCAAGATCCTTAATTAATCACATTTTAAAGTGACTTTTGCTATGTGAAGTAAGTTATTCATAGGTTTCGGCAATCTGGATTTGAACATCTCCGGGGTACCATTATTCTGTCTACCATCAAATGTGCAGGAGATGCTTAGTTCATTTGCCCAACAAATACTTTTTGAGCATCTAAGCTTTACGTTGCGCACTGTCCTGAGAGCTGGGGTTATAACAGTAAGCTTTCTGCCTTCGTGGTGCTCACATTATTGTAAGTCAACAAGCACATGTATTTTGTAATATCATAAATTTCATAGTGGTATATCTGAAAGGAAGTAAATTTGGTTTTGTGATAGTCTGGAGTTTTGTGATAGTATATCTGAGAGGGAGTAAATTGATCAGAATCTGGGGTCTGGAGTCAGATGAAAGCTCAAATCCCAGTTTATTCATTTTTTTGGTTGACCTTGAGCAGATTATGTAGCCTCCCAGAGCTTCAGTTTGCTAAGCTGTGAAATGGACATAATAATATAATGGACCTCACAGGAATACTGGGAGGATTAAGGAGATAGTTTAAGAAGCTTTTGTAGCAGAACCCATGTGGAAGACAAGACAAATATTTGAAAGGTTAAAGAATAATGTAATCTGAGACCAAAATAAAAGAGAAGTCACATGACCATTCAGTATAAGTAATCGGTACAGGCTAAATTTGCAATCAAGGAAGGTGAGGTCATTGTGGTTACGTTGATCTCTTCTGGAAGAAATAGAATCTGAATGAGGACATTAGCAAATAAGTAGGATTCATATGCAGGAGGCCAGTGGAGTCACAATATGGAGAGAAAAGGAAACATGTTTTGTTGAAACAAAAGACCATTCTGGGGAAGAGTGGGAAATAAAGCCAATAAAATACTTTCCAAACTATGAAAACATTCAATATCAGGTCAAGGAATTTCATCCTTAACTGACTGAGTCACTCAAGTGCCCCATGTCATCCTTATCATACAAATGCTAACTACATTTTTTCACTTCTGAAAACACACAGAAACATATTTTTTTCATATGTAATAGTAAACTTGGATGAATTTCAAATGCAATGCACCACTAACTGGGATAACAAAAAGGTGGAGACAGGAGGAAGAGAGAAAAAAATGGGGTATCCTAGTTGATATCTAACAGAAAAGACAGATGGTATCAATGCTCCCAAAGGAGCATTTCATCCCAAACAGCCTATGAAAGAAAGAGGAAACCCACTGCTTCAAACACTTCTGTCATGTTCTCTGTTACTGGTTTAAAAACAAAAACAAGTATTTATATTTAGTTGGCACTCAAAAAAAAAAAAGTCAGCTACTGTTTTTCCCCTTTCCCAAAAAATTCCTTTGAGGAAGTTGTTGCATTTTTGCATCTGTTATGCAGCAGAACATCTGCGAACTGTGTATTAAACCACTGCTATTCCTGATGAAGTCTAAGGGCACTGGGGATACAAAAAGGCCATTTCCAGTGCTAGGAAGACAATAGCTTCCCCAACATTGCATTGCTAAACCCAGTGTTGGGCAAAAGGCAAAATGCACACAAGGTCCCTGCCCTTAAAGAGCTTACAGTTTTATCCTTGCTTTTCCTTTTCAAATGCAAAATCTGATAAAATCATGATATGGTGGGAAGATCTCATGCATTTCATAACTATCTTCAGGCTATTTACACCTGGTTTTACAAATCATTTCTTCTATCCCTGTCTGCAACCTGTCTGAGTAGTCTCAAAAACTGTTCTCAAGCAAGTTGAATAAAATTACATATATTTGTATATTTATATTTACTAATTACTTTGGTAGCTATCTATTAAACATCTACAACAGACCAAACATTGGATTAATGATAGTTTTATTTTTGTGTGTGTTCATTTATTTATTTTGAGAGAGAGATACAGCGCACCAGCAGGGGAGAGGCAGACAGAGAGGTAGAAAGAGAATCCCAAGCTGGGATCTCATTACTGCGAGATCACAGCCTAAGCCAATATCAAGTCAGATGCTTAACTGACTGAACCACCTAGGAGCCCCTAGATTAATAATACTTTTAAAGAGGAGAAGAGAATCATCAAAAAATAAAAAAAGGGAACTAAGAATTATTGAGTGCTCCCCTTCTCCTCATGGCACGTGCTTCAGATAGCTTATTTGATAAATATTTACAGCACACCTGTAGGTCAAGAGGTCATTTTCATTTCACCAAACTGAGGAAAAGGTAAGTACCCTGCATTGTGCTGCATGTCCCAAATGGTAGGGTTGGTACATAAATCAATGTCTTTGACTTCCCAGCCTTTTTCTCCTGCATTACCAATCTATGGCACTCTACTTCATTGGCTACTTGTTCAGTGCTCACTCTCCAGGCTGAAAAACAACAGTGAATTCAATGTCATAAATCAATCTAGAGTCTGAACTTGGGAAACAGTGTGGTGGAGGGGAATGAGTGGAAGCTTTGTTTATATAATAAAGGATTATTTGTATAATAATAGATTTACAGCCTCCTCCTCTTCAGCCATTTACTACCTCTGTGCAATTGGCAATTTGACCTGCAGGCACTACAATTTTCTCATCTCTACAGCAGGTATGGCAAACCTCGCATGTAAGATGCCTGGTACCCGGCACATGGTAAATGCTCTTGATAAATGGCTGCGTATGTTGGAGTTGTGGTTTAAAATGAAGTAAAAACTTTAAAACAAATCTCAAAACTCGAAAGGTTTCCCCTCGTTTTTCACTGGTAGCAGTTGGGACAATGTGATCCTCTGCCACCCTCTCCACCGTCCTGTGGGACAGTCAAAACACAGCCCCGTGCTTGTTGAGTACCTCTCTTGTGTGACAGCTATGGAGTTCCCTGAACTCTGCCTCTCAGCTTCTTTCTCAAAGGAGGGAAAAGGATCCTGCTTGCAGACTGTAGAGGCTGAGGTCTGGGAAGAAGTAACCGAATACAGAAATGGCATTCTCCCACAGTCCTCTTCACACTCAGACCTTCCTAGGCCATGTTATGTACTCAGATCTTCCTGGGGCATGTGACATTGGAGCTCTGCAGCCCTGGAGTAGGAAGTGTGGATTCCTGTTGTTGCTACAAAGCATGGACAGAGCCTCTTCTAGGATTTAGCTTGTGGTAACGTTGAGTACACAGTACTGGTCTACCCAGAGCTGGATGATTGCCACTCATGGGCTCCCAGAACCAGACTTAAAAGTGACAGCACAGTCCTGGAGAAAACATCCAAAGCAAATAGGATTAGAATACAAAATCATATTTGGCCTAAAACCCTCCCAGGCACCATGGCCCCGAGAGATAATGGGTTCCACTGAGACGTCCAAGAGAAAAGGACTTCTTGACAAGCATTCATGAGAATTCTGCAATAATGCTCTGTTCATTACTCTCCATCCCCTTTTTATAACTTTTGAAGTTATCTGAAAACCCTCCTTTAGACTGGAGGAGACGGTGAGGCTAATCAGTATGATTATGTTCATCAGTGCTGCTTTCTGGGAGTAGGCCAAGGATATTATGGAGAAACAGTAATTAATAACCAGGAATGTGTGTCAAAGTCCCCCTATGGGACAAGAGGCAAGGTGGACACCCAGGAACAGAAGGCCCCAGATCCAAGGGTGCTGACTCACCCTGAGCAGGCACCAGGATTGGCTGGCTTCACTTCCTCACCCAGTTAAGTCAATGAGCATCTTGTTCATGCTAAGTAAGGTATGGATTACCAAGTAAGTGCTATTTCCCTCAGAAATATTTGTGTCTTAATACTCACTTTGGATTGTTGAAAAATCACCTGAAATAGTAATACAAATCACTCTGGCTTCATCCTGTCCCCGTCTCAGCCCACTTCAACTCATTCTGCACATTGTTAGCTCTTTGCTTTTCCTGAACAGTTGTTCCCAACATCTTACTTCTTTTCACAACAAACCTTTCAGGAGTCCTTCACTGCTTTCAGGAAGAATCCACTATTATAAATTTGACCACAACACTCCTGAGTCTGAACCCAATTGCTTTCTGAAACTTGTCAATGCCCTAAACCCCAACACAAAGTTTCCCCTATGGCTAGACTGCTCCTCTCACTGTTCTGTGATAAAACCTCAAGCTGCCCTGGGTCCTGCCTTGTGCATGTGTTCCTTCAACTCCTTCCTCCTTTCTTCTTCTTGCATAAAGTTCTAAACCTTCTTAAATTGCCTTCCAAGTCCGGCTCCTCAGGGAAACATTTTCTGAACCTATCCAACCTCCAAACAATTAAAACACATCCTTTCTGTGACACTCAGGCCATATTGCCATATATTAGTTATCATTTTATTTGTGCATACTTAGTCTTCATTAACTATAATGAGCCCTTTGATAGTGTAAGCTGATTTACTCTGTCCATCTTGCAATCCCAGATCAGCAACAGCAAGGAAGCCTTCATCAAAGCATATTGACTCTGTAAATCTGGACTGAGATTCCTGATGCTCCAAGAAACTGGGCATGTTTTTTTAAGTCCTAGAAGCCAAGTTTGGATTTCCAACTTGAAAGAAAACATGATTTTCCCACAAAAGAAACACTCTTCACAGCTTTTGACCATTGTTTCCTTGAGAATGAGCTCTAAGACTGAAATAATGAGTCCATTAGAATTAATTAGAATAATGTGAAATTATTTACTTAATCTGGAGACTATTTCATAGTGGAGAAATTCCCCAGGGAGGAGCTGATTAGAGTGTGGAAAAGAAACATAGCCTTCCCCATCCCTGTGATTGATGCAGGTGGACACAGCTGGTCTCAGACACCCTGGCAGCCACCAGTTGGAATGAGGGCAGGTGAGAAAGTTGGCAAAACATGATATCCCACTTTGCCCTTGTCTCTGTAGCCCTGAATAGCAGTGGGATTTCTGGAGACCTAACAGAGAGCCATGCTTATGCCAGTCATCTTGAAGTGGACTTGATCCCCAGCACTTTCGACCTAGAGAGCTGATCTTTCTGATTTGCATTTTGTGCTTTGGCAGAACCTACCCATTGGCTAACTTTGGGAGGGAAAAAATGGAAAGAGCAACCGACTGTTGAAGGAAAACAAGCATGGAAATGCCCTTTATGCCTTCCTTAAAACAAGCACACATTTACATTCCCAGAGATGCTTGAGAAGGCTTTTTTTTGGCTGAAGTGATCATTCAGGTTCAATATAAACAAACCTGGTCTCTGACACAGACTCTGACAAGGCAGAAAAGTGGTGCATTCTGATCTTTGAGTTGTCTATAAAGTCAACAAATTAACTGTATCCCTACTAAGGACAAGGTCCTCTGTTAGATGGGGTAGTATAGTAGGAGTTACACAGCAGAATAAGACATGGACCGTGGTCTTAAGGACATCACAGTCTCTCTGGGAAGCTGTAGCCAAGCACATTAAAGACAGCTAGCAATACACAGAATGAGTAGTTTAAAAAACAAACAACAAATCCTTGCCTCAGTATTATGAGAGACATTTGATGCTGGAGTTACTAGGTAGCACTTTCCCAAAATTGTAGCCTTGGAGTCAGGATTTGAAAAAAATTTTTAGAGGAACAGAAGAATGAAATGTAGAACCAATCAAAAAGATATGTTAGAAAGAGTGAAGAAGCTCTTTATATACTGATATGGAATGTTCTCCAAGGATTATTGTTAAATAAAAGGTCACAATACAGAATAGGGTGTCTTGTATGCTACCATCTGTTGTGTGTGAGAGAGAGACAGAGACATACAGAGAGACAGAGAGACAATATTTGCTCGTGTGTCCATAGAAGATTTTGGGTTTTTTTTCCATAATATTTTATTGTCAAATTGTTTTCCATACAACACCCAGTGCTCTTCCCCTGAAGTGCCCTCCACCATCACCACT
>NC_043710.1:81134752-81146884 GCF_006229205.1 Suricata suricatta | reverse complement strand
TTCAGCATTCAATAGTCTCTCAAGTTTTGCATCCCTCTCTCTCCCCAACTCTCTCTCCCTCCTCCGCTCCCCCTGGTTCTCCATTAGGTCTCTCCTGTTTTCCTGTTAGACCTATGAGTGCAAACATATGGTTTCTGTCCTTCTCTGCCTGGCTTACTTCGCTCAGCATGACACCCTCAAGGTCCATCCACTTTCCTACCAAAGGCCATATGTCATTCCCTCTCATTGCCATGTAGTACTCCATCGTGAATATATACCACATCTTCTAGAAGATTTTGATGGCATTAACTGCCTTGAGAAAGAGGAACTGGTTGGCTGGTGACAGGGATGGAAGAAGGATATTTCACAGGTATTTCATATCCCTTTTCTGTCTTCTGAATTTTGAAACATCTTATTTGGGGTTTTTTGGGTTTTGTTTTTAATTGTTTAATATTTTAATTTTATTTTTGAGAGACAGAGCATGAATGGGGGAGGGTAGAAAGAGAGAGGGGAACACAGAATCCAAAGAAGGCTCCAGGCTCCAAGCTGTCAACACAGAACCTGTTGCAGGGCTTAAACCCACAAGCTGTGAGATCATGACCTGAGCTGAAGTCAGATGCTTAACTGACTGAGCCACCCAGGCACCCCTGAAACATCTGATGTTGAAAAAGAGAGAGAATGGAATGCAATGAGTGAATAAATATTACAGCTCTACCTCAGCAATCCAACTTTTAAAGAGTTCAATTATTTAAAACTCTAAAGTCAACAAACCTAGTTAGCATCACAGTTTTAAAATAAGAATGAACACAGATTTCTGTGTATTTCTTTTAAAATAAGAATGAACACAAGCTGAAACAAAGTTTGTGCCAGAAAGATCTGGGAAGGAGAGTGGAAGTAATAAAATGGAAAGAGATCATGGGTGCCCTTGAAGGCGGGCTAAGTTTATTTTAGGAATATGAGTACAGATGTGTCAGGTATGCTGGAGTAGGGAGATGTTGATGGTGGAAGGCTCCAGCAGCAGACCAAGCATGTGGCTCTTGCATTAAGATGAAAATGAGAATGGAAAGTTACATTTGATATTTTTGCTACTGGCAAAAAGACAAGTGAACCCTTTTAACACATTTTGTTTCAGAGATGAGGGTCTTTTGGTTGCTTTTCTTTTCTGCACTCAACACTTAGCACTAATCCTTAAATCCTTTGCAAATGCCAGGAGCCAGGCCAAACCTTTACTGGGTGAAACTTTGAATGGCACAATGGCCTTTTCAATAGAAACACATCTCTCTCATGATTACAAATAAATAAGAGACTATGGGCCATGATTTTTAGAGGAAGCAACCCCACTCAGATGACCTGAGTCAGGCACATGACATTCTTGATAATATTTAGGGAACAACAGTTTAAAGAATCATTGCCAGCTGGGCAGAGCTGGAAAACAGGCTCTTTCTCTACCATGAACCATATCACTCTTCCTCCCATAATAATGTGACCCAGGCGGGTCACTGTCCAATCTTATTCCTGGAGCCACACACTGTTCTGCCTACTGCTGTTTTGGGAGGGTGGAAAGCCGTCTGAGGGCTGCATCACTCTGGCCCAGGGATTACCTTGCTGAGTTTTGATGCTGAGAATGCCAGTATAGCCCCAAATAGAGCCCCATCTAGAAACAGCCAGTGGCAATTATATTTGTCTTCCCACTGCAAGGATCCTTTTCATTTTTCTCATCTTATGTACAAATCCTCCAATGTTTCTGGTAAATGAAAGCTCAAGATTGCCTGAAAATATCTGTGAGCAAACCTTGCAGTGATAGGCAATATCCTCCCTTGGGTGTGGAGATACTGATCTGATCCTACTACCTGGATCAGGAACGCTGCCTGCAACCACTCTCTTTGCACACCCTCAGCCCCCATTCCACCTCCCCCTACACAAATGTCCCGCAGATAACCGAAGACCAGAGGTGATACTTTCTCTGTGCCTGGGACTGTCTCTCCCTCTGGTCCATTTCAGCCCACAGAGGCAAGGACTTTGGATCACATTTTCAGGGAGGATGAGTGTTATCTAGACCACCTCTAGGATCTTGACTTTGACCTTCTTTCAGTAGATAACCTCTTACCCTGTGGCAGGAGAGGGGGGTCCAAGAGTGTTCATATCAGAGAACGATAGCACAGAAACCTAACCGAGTCTCAAACTTCAAATAAATCCAGAAATGGAGGGCTAAGAATAAGGAGGTGTCCTCCACAGAAAACAAAGCACATTATGTCTATTTCTACAGGGGCATCAAAGTCGCTGTGGAAAATCTGTGTTCATTCTTATTTTACAACTCTGATGCTACCTAGGTTTGTTGACTTTAGAGTTTTAAGTAATTTGAACTCTTTAAAAGTTGGATTGCCAAGCCATCTACTTAGAGAGTGATGAAGAAATAGGGGTTCATTGGTGAATAAGGCTATTTCATACTTTGTCACTGAAAAAATACATAAAACAAAGGAAAATAAAATCAGAGGAGGGTCAAGGAGGAAGGAAAGTTACTGGAGGTACAAATGCATAATCTTCCCACCCATTCTACACAAGACTTAGAATTAAGTTTCATAGGACTGGTTTGGGCCAGGCTTATTTCTTTGCTTTTTTTCTTTTTCTTTTGTTCCTCAACTTTTTCTTTTGAAACATTCAAAACTTATAAAATAATTGAAAGAATATTGCAATAAAGATTCACTTATATTTCTCTCAGGTTCCCTAGTTGTTCATTTTGTTATGTGTACTTGCTTTCTCCATGCCCCCAAATTCCCTCCCTTTCCCTCACCAACCAGTTGAAAGTATACTGTAGACATCATGATTAAAATTTAGCTCCAAATAGTATAACAAGTGTCCCCTAAAAGCACCTATATGATAAAAATCTCAAAAAAGTGAACATCAATACAATAATATTTTTTCAAGAATACTTTCCAATGTATAGACCATATTTCATTCTGCAATTCTCTCAACAAATTCTTACATAGCTTTTTCCCTTCATTTGTCACAGCACCCAAAAGCCATGCATTGTATTTAGGTAATATATCTTCATAGACTCTATTAATCATGAATAGTCTCCTACTTATTTTTAAAAATCTTTTATAATATTGACACTTTAAAGGGTTCAGACCAGTTATTTTGTAGATTATCCCATAATTTAGATTTATATGGTTGCTTTGCTATGATTAGATTCGGGTTAAATATTGTTGGGATTTTTTAATGTCTTGCTTCTTCATTATATTGCAATTATATTTTTTAATTTTTATTTTTTAATTTATTTATTAATTTATATCCAAGTTAGCATATAGTGCAACAATGATTTCAGGAGTAGATTCCTTAATGCCTCCTTCCACAACCCCTACAGTAGCCCTCTGTTTTTTCTCCATATTTAAGAGTCACATGTTTTTGTCCTCCTCCCTGTTTTTATATTATTTTTGCTCCCCTTCCCTTATGTTCATCCATTTTGTGTCTTGAGTCCTCATATGAGTGAAGTCATATGGTATTTTTCGTTCTCTGACTGACCAATCTTGCTTAGCATAATACCCTCTATTTCCTTCCATGTAGTTGCAAATGGCAAGATTTCATTCGTTTTGATTGCCACGTGATATTCTAGTGTGTGTGTGTGTGTGTGTGTGTGTGTGTGTATCACATCTTCTTTATCCATTCATCCATCAATGGCCACATTTGGACTCTTTCCATACTTTGGCTATTGTTGATAGTGCTGCTATAAACATTGAGATGCACGTGCCCCTTCAAAACAGCACACCTATATCCCTTGGATAAATACCTAGTAGTGCAATTGGTGTGTCATACGGCAGCTCTGTTTTCCAGAGTGGTGCACCAGTTTTCATTCCCACCAGCAGTGCAAAAGAGTTCCTCTTTCTCCACATCCTCGGCAACATTTGTTGTTGTCAGAGTTGTTAATATTAGCCATTCTGATGCGTGTGAGGTGGTATCTCATTGTGGTTTTGATTTGTATTTCCCTAATGATGAGTGATGTTGAGCACCTTTTCATGTGTCTGTTGGCCATTTGGATGTCTTCTTTGGAAAAGTGTCTATTCATGTCTTTTGCCCATTTCTTCACTGAATTAAAGAATCCTTGATCCAGTGAAGAAATGGGCAAATGTTTTCATTTGTAGTTAATGTGTGATGGTACTCTGAGACTATGTGAATATCCTGCTATAATAGCATTCACCCAATGGTTTTTATTATCCATTAATGATACTTGCCTAAATTATTTTGGTAATTATAAAGTGGTTATATTATAATTCTATCATTCTTTCTATAACTGTCAGCTGACATTCTTCCATAGAAAGAGCTTATCTGTTTTTCTGTAATAATATTTTGGATTCAAGAGTCTTTGTTTTATTAACTATACTGTTATAATCCATCTTTATCATTATTATTTCTGAGGCTCAAATGTTACCAAATTATAGCCATTATAATCCTCTTCAAGTTGCCTCTTTTGTAGTTTTAACACATTCCCATCAGTTTTTGAGTATTTTCATGTTTTCTGGTGCAAAATTCCAGGATCACTTTGAATTTTCCATGTCACAGACCTGGAATCAACCAACCATTACACTCTTGTGCCCTGGCTCCTTTCAGTGGAGAGTGTTTAGTCTTACAAGTACTCAAGACTAAGGAATAGACATTTATTCATTTCATCCATTAGTTAACTTACTGCCACTTTTAAACTCATTCAAAGGAGGTTATTTTGAGGCTATCACTTTCTGGGGAGTTGGACTTCATGCTGAGGATCTTTCTGATGTTTGCTTAGGTGGCATTTTTTGCTGCATTGGACATATCTGAGGGGATAGGGAATAAGAGATCCAGGGTCTCTATTTCTGAATGGGTCACTTAGAGACCCACCCTGGGCCACTGGGTCATTTCTGAAGCTAAGCTTGTTGCAATGCATTCAAACTACACAGGCTGAATTGGTGGAAGGGCTCATTCCCAATACTCTCTGGACTCTGACAACCAGAAAAGGGAAGAGTTGATGTACAAATTTACAAAACAAATGTCCGTGCTACTAAGCACAATATTTTAGGAAGCAACACTTTAACAACAATACAATCTTTGTAATTGGAATGTATTAAAATAGGTGAAAATGGGGGCACCTGGGTGGCTCAGTCAGTTAATCTTCTGAGTCTTGATTTTGGTTCAGGTCATTTTCTCACTTTTGTGAGTTCCAGCCCACATCAGAGCCTACTTGGAATTCTCTGTCTCCTCTCTCTGTCCCTCTCTTGCTTGTGTGCATGCAAGCATTTTCTCTCTCTTTCTCTCTCTCTGTCTTTCTCTCAAAATTAAATAAATAAATCAACATTAAAAACAGGGGAAGATGGACTGAACTAGAAATGGCAAGGTAAAGCTATTATTGACTACTTAAGAGAAAAAGAGAATACTTCTGGTATATACAAGACCCTCCCTTTTTAACATTCTTGTTTCTGATGTACTTGCTCTTATTTATTTTTTTCTATTTTATTGATAAGTAAATTAGTTTATGTATTGCCATTATAAACAAAAAGTGATATTCTTTATATAAACATTAATTTATTATTTCTTGAAAGCTCTTAATTTGCCAGTCCCTGCCTGAACTAGAGTACACAGAATATGGTTGAAGCGAAGTATATCACAGTCTCCTAGAGAAAGAGCAGCATCCAGATAAGAAAATACAGACTCTTCCAGCACAGATTGCAAAATCACAGGCTGTCATCCATTTCTCTCATTTTTATCAGATCTCCACCTTCTAAAGTGAGCAACTAAAGATGCCATTTATTTATGAATTCAGAAAGCTTTTATTAATCAACAACTGTTTACCTGCAACCGTTCTAGATAGGCATAGCTATCCTCCATGACAGTATGGTCTGATATAAAAGAAGAATAAGAAATAGAGAAGCATCCTTCATTGAGCTAAGTATAAAGATGAGTAAAATCACAGGGTGCTGTGAAAATGTAGAGAAGGCATCTCAAATCAAGACTCAGGCTTGAGCAAGGTAATAATTATTCTTGAAGAAGAAGAGCCATAAAGATGAGAAGCATTGGTAGAAACACAGAGGAACAATCCAAAGAGAGGGGGAAGCACATGTAACACATAGGGAAACTATAGAAGTCCAATCTACTTATTTATAGTGATAGTGGATAGGTGGGTGGGGAAACTGATGATATATGAAGTTATGGAGGTGAGCAGGGGCCAGCTCTCAAATACTGTGCTGTGGATTTCAGATTTTTTTCCTGAAGGCCTCCAGAAGTCAAAGGATGACAAGCTGGGGAGAGACAAGATCAGCGTGACATCACAGGCAAGTCCCTTTCAAACGGTGATGAGTTCATGGGTTTGGACTATGCTGACCTGAACAAGGCAAGGATTATGAGGACCCAAACTGAGATACTGGTAGTGGGTAAGGAGAGTAATGGAGAAACTCTGGGAGTATTCAAGACATTGAATTAATAGTATTTGATGACAGAAGAAATCGGAATGCAGAGTGAGAGAAAAAGACCTTCATGTTTAGTGTTTAATCTTAATTTCACATTAACACTATTGAGAATTCCAGTGTCAAAAGATTTTTCTCTTGCACACCCTAACTGTTCCACAAGCAGTCAGTGATTCACGCGACCATGAATTTCTTTCAGGATATCAAAGTCAAAAAGCCAATAGGTTTTAAACAGCCCAGGACCCAGTTCATTCTGGATTACCTCTGAGACTTGTTCTGAGCCTACGTATTTCAAGACTCATTCTCTGAAAGAAAGGACAGATGGCAGGGGGGCGGGTAAGGGAGAATACAGGAGAGGAAGGTAGGGGATCTTGGATGTGCTGAGGCACTGGCCTTTGAGTGTGCACACCAAGTAGCCTGCTTCCTTCAGAGATGATGTCAAAGAGAAAGGATGCAGAAAAATTGTGGAAGAACTCGGAAGCATAGTGGACAGAATGCTCCTGCCAAGGAACCACAGCCTGCCAAGTCACACAGGTATCTCCTGAGACTACCAACAAAGTCTCGGATGATACCTGTGATATGTCACCTTCACTCTCCAGCCCTGAGACTAGCTGTGCTCTGGCTACCCTTCCTACCCTGACGCTGCTCCAAGAATATGTTGGCAGACATTGTAGTTATTTAATAATATTATTGCTACACAACGAGATGTTTTGGAGTGTTTGTTTTTAGTTGTGAGTGTGTACATGTGTGTGCAAGTGCATGAGGTTTTTTTTTTCTCCTTCTTGTCACTTGGTACCATATCCATGAGAAGGTAAATATTTCAAGCCAAATAAGATGCAAATGCCAGAGTAACAAACAGCTGCTTAATTGATTATTCCTCATTTGCAGCTTTCTCCTCCAACCATTCTCCATTTTGTTTCTCCCTCCTTTTCTTCCCTTGTGCATTAACAGGTACAAGATGAGAAGCAAAGTCACAGGAGCCACTCATGCCCATGAATGTCCATAACAAGAAGCACCAGACAGACATAATTCTTTCTGTCCCATGGCCATGACTTGGAGGAGAAGACAGAATTCAATTTTTTGCAAAAGAAAAATTATTCCCAAGGATGGCGCTGCAGAAGAGATATCTTCCCTTCATAATATGCCCCCCCAGTTCTTACCATTTTGCTTGGGTTCAGAAAATAACAGAGACATCAGCAGGACAGTTGACTGCTAAATCCAGTCTTAACCTTTGAAAATATAATTTATTCAAACCCAGTGTATTACAGAAAGCCTTGCGTGGGTGGGGGATTAGGTGGCCAAGGCAGCGTTAGTCAAAGGAACAAGATAAACGGAGTGTCTCCCCTGAGATCATTCCTACAGGATGAAAATGCTTTCTGCCAAGATCCTGAAAATTTTTAAAAAGCTCTTGACAGGTGGGGGAAAGGATGAGAGAGAGAGGATAGCTGCAGAGCCCTCCCTGGGGCCATGGGTGGTGAGTAGCAAGCTGTGTTCATTTGGAGGCTCCCTGGGACTGGAAGGAGGATGAAAGCCAAAAGGCTTCAAAAGCTTCTAAGGGCCACCAGCAAAACTCTGGCCCAGACAGAGGTCTCCCTGTACTCACACAGCTGTCACTACCCAACTGACCTGGCAAAGTAAACAGGAACCCAAAATACAAGGAAAGAAATGGCATTTGGGTCAAAACCCATTAAGGTGATTTTCATCGTACAAGATCATCCTCCAAGGCATGTATAGCTACCTCCTTGGTGGGCTATAAATAGATGGACGGTTCAACATCTAATTACTCTCCCAGAGCTAGTTTAAATTGCTAACGATCGACCTACTGGTCAAACAGTTTGATTGGAGAAAGAAGTAGTCATATAGCTACAAATACCAGGACAAGTTATAAGCATACTCTTTCCCGTCTGATTATTGTTAGGTGGTTAGTTTCTCATGGTCCAAAATGGACTTCACAAGAAAAATTTAGTAGCAATGAATATGTGATCGATCTCCTAGTTCAGATTTCAAGTATTTGCCCTATGGGAAGATAATTGGTAGTAAATTTGCCTTCTTTTTCAATAGGAAAGAAGTCATAAGACATTAATTTATTTATTAACAGGAATCTGTTGGACATTTAGTATGTATTAGACTCTGGAGGTGGTGGGGAACACGGCAGTGAATGAGCAACCCCAGGTCTTGCATTCATGAAACATATAATTTAGCAGGGAGGGCAGAATTTACACTGTGATGATTAATAACATGAGTGTCATGGAGAAAAGTGATAAGGGAGAAGTACCCAGAAGGGTAGCTGCCTCCAGTACTTCAATTGGTACACATCAGCTGACTCTCTTAGGCATTGCTCTGTATTCTGAAAAGTGGGTATAAAACCATCTACCACCTAGGTATCAATACAGAAACTATTTATTGATTCCCTTCCATTTCCTGGCTCTAAACTAGACAGTAAGCAGAGTGTGACAAATAAGATACAAGTGGTAGAAAGCTCCTGGGAAAGGCCAAATTGCCATGCATAAATCTTCCTATGGTTTGCAAACAAAAAGTCAGTTACAAGCACTGTGCCAATCAAAGGGCACTGCCATTGGACAAAACTTTATCCCTTTTCTATTCACTTCTTATTCTCTTCTTTTCTCTCATTTCCCCTTCCTGCTTTCAGCACATGAAGAGTGGCCATGGCTCTTTGCCTTCTGGTTGGTATAGCACTAACTCCTAAAGACATGAAATAACAACCATTGTTGGTCCTCTTTAACCTATCCTCTGAACTTGTCTCCAAGGAATGGGTGGCCAGCAATCTCAGGTAGAATAGAGTCTTTTTACTTTCAAGATGTTGAATACTCTGCCTTCTAATCCCAGCTAGCACCCCCTTGGGAGTATAACATCAGACACCTATGATCCTCAGCCTTGCCAGAGATGGAAGTGGCTGAAAAATACAGATCACAGCCATTGATAACTTCAAAAAAGCTTTGAATCCCTCTCATTTTAAAAAATTTTGTTAGGATTTTTGGTCGAAGTTTGATAGGAACTTTTTTTTTTCCAGGTTAGAGGTGGACAGGAACTTTTCAACACTATCCACAGTAAGACAAATGTAAAGAAACCAATGCTGGGAGCTGAAATTCCCCTGGTGTGAAGTGTGAACCAGTTGTGTGGCCACTGTGGGCCAAGCATTTCTTAGTGTGAGGGAAAACACTTTAAGAGACAGGAAAGATGAGAGACTTTCCTCAGTCCCCTGGGGAGGGGAGGAGATGGTGGGGAGGGAGTATTTATAACTTTTTGGAATAACGAATCAGCAAAAGTAACTGCAGTGCACCTTCAGATCTCTCAGAGGGCACCAAAAGAAAAGAAATTGAAATCCAAATGGAGGGGTAACCAAAGAGGAATTTTTATCTTCTGCTGTTATGAACCCAATTAGATGTATTTTGACGAAAGGGTGTATGTATATTAGATTTTAATTAAGTAGTGTTAATTATAATCTATGAGATGTGCTTACTGCTTATCAGATAATTATGAGAAAGCCAATTTGGCTGCTGGCTTCTGACTAATTAAGTGGAATTAGTAATGATAATTATAGATTTAATTTTGGTTTGCCTTTATTGGAAAAGGGGCAAATCTTATCAGGATGGGGTGGATTGAGGTAAAAGGCCGAGTCCAAAATCCACCCAGAGATCACCTTGGGCTTTGAGTAGCTGGGAAATGAAGGAGGGTGATGTGCCTTTCCTTGCTTTTCCCTGGACACTCAGCCCTTCTTCCTTCAGAGAGAAGTTGGAGGGTCTTTGTGAGTCTAGAAAAAGTTTGAGTGAGAGACCACAGTGATTTGACTGAGCACCTTCCATCTTGAATTTGGAGAACACAGTGTTCTCATTGGTCTGTGTTCTCATTGGTCTGGGATCCCATGTGTGGAAGGAACAGTCCAGAGCAGCCTCACTAACCCGAGCCTTACCATACTGCTGCAATGCTTAAGGTTTCATGGTATATTGTAAATTGATTGATTTCTTTCAAGCCACCTTTCTTCCGTATGTTACATAAGACAAATGACAGACCTATAATTGGAGTACAGGATCTACCTCCTCCAAAGGCCATTGGGATGAACCTAAACTATAGACAAATTGAAAAAAAATTCTGCCCTCTGTTTCCATTTGATACACTATTTTGACATTTCAATTACATGTTTCCTCATTTAACATTTGTTTCTGCCTGTCTCCAATATTAGACTTTGAATTCCTTGAAAGCTGATGCCATAACCATTTTTCATTTTTTAACTTTGTTCCCTGCTATCTAATAGATTCTCTCCACCCTCCACTCCCCCACCCCCGCCCACGGCCATGACATCAAAGAAGGTAGAGTTAAGTGGAAAAAAAGTCCCATCCTTCTAAACTGATCCTGGGCCATCACCTTGTAGCACTGTTATCTTAGGCAAATCACTTAATCTACCTAAGCCTCAGGGCTGCTTTGTTGCTTTTTTCCCCTTCATCTGTAAAATAGAGATAATAACTGTGCACATCTTAAAGGAAGTATCAGGATTAAATGAAATTATTTACTTAGAGTTTAGCACAGTTCTCGGCCTATAAACATGGGCTCAGTAAATCAGTCTTCCTCAGGTGGCCCAAAACCACCTATATCTAAACAACTTGGGAGTGAATGTAATAGATGAACGTGCTTGAGCTCCACCAGAGACCCACTGAATCAGAACCCTGGACAATGGCCCAGGTGTCATAGTGCCAACAACTACTCTCCGGTGATTCTCATGCACTGTGACCATTTAGGGCCACGAGAAGCAATGCCAGTTCCCTTTAGAGCACCAGGATTAATCAACTCCCTACACCAAACATAAGGAGTGTTCTTGGGTGGGTGCACTTCCTACCTCAGCCTGAGTCATGATCAAAGCAGGTTAAAGAGAAAGTTAAACCAGGTAAATGAACAACCTAAAAATATCCATCGTCTCTGTGTTATTATTATCAGAAATACAGCTCCGGTCGAGTGCCCTCACCGCACAGACGTTGGTGTGTGCACAGCAGAACCAGAAGTGCTTCACAGGGAGTTCAGAGGTAAGAAGTCAGTGTCCTCTCTATATCCTACAGTGGCTCAGATAAGGCATAGCAGCATCGACCTTACCACAGCTCAAGTTGCTGAGTGGTACTCACTCATTTTGGCCCTAACCAATTCACACATTCCCAGTGAGACGGGTGTGGGAAACCAGCCCCACACCACAATGGTTTGTGTATGGCCATCAAGGAATGTCACCCCATGGCTGACTTCTATTCCTTACTCTACACCACTCTAATGCAGCATCCCTACTTGAAGCCATAAGCACCAGCCCTGAATTCTGATTCTTACCTTCCACGCACGACCCAAGGAGCCAGCCCACCATGCATGTCACTTCATAATGAAACAAAGGAGGAAGTATTCAAAAGTGGGCTCTTGCTGACTGAAGCATGACTTCTGTGTGCTTGCTCTTTGAATCCTGACTCACAACAGTGCCCCAAGCACTTTAATGCCAAGTTGTTTCCTTCTTATTTTTTATTTTTATTTATCTTAATTAATAGTTTATTGCCAAGTTGGTTTCCATAAAACACTCAGTGCTCTTCCCCACAAATGTTCCCTTCCATGACCATCACCCCGCTTCCCCTTTCCTCCTCCCTCTTCAGCCCTCAGTTTGTTTTCAGTATTCAAGAGTCTCTCATGATTTGCCTCACTCCCTCTCCCTAACTGTCTTTTCCTCCCCCTCCCCTTCCCA